>NC_051176.1:117290416-117590416 GCF_013339695.2 Rhipicephalus sanguineus | reverse complement strand
TTCTTCTTTTCTCTTTTATATAACTTTTGCTTTGCTCACTTGTTGAGACCAAATGTGTGCCTTCAAGTTGCTTTATATGAATGCTTTAGAATGGTTGTTATTGAATGGAAAGGCATCCTGAGCCATCTTCTCACATCTGCCCAGTGAGCTCGTGGTGGAGTTTTTTTTTTATATATGAGGCAGTTTTCTTATTTTGTCGCTGTGCTTCTCTCTTTAAAAAGGGACATATTTGTAAGAGTCTGTTTTGTGTAGGGTATTTATAGAATTTCCAGTAGTGTGGATGTTGAATATTGTCGTTATTGTGCTTTAGACATTGGTTTATGCTGGCATGCTAGCAGGAATGGGCTGGCTAATTAAATGTGTATCTAGAGAACATTTTCATTTCATGACCACCAGCATGGTGATAAAAATGAAAGCTCTGGGAAATTGTGTTCTAAAGATTAATCTCAATCCTTGAACATGAGAAGGTTAGCTATTGCAATCCTGAAAGAGAGACTACTGTTGGCTGAAATTTGTTCTTTGTGCTTAAAGATATGCAAAATCGAGGTAACAAGACTTGGGTGTCCTGCATCTTTTTTTTTTTTTTTTTTTAATTCCCCATTATTATTCAGACATATTGGAGACTTTGAGATGGTGCGCAGTTTTTGCACTATCCTGGACCAGTATAATGTAACTCTATTCTTGTCGTTTTTATTCCAAATTCGCTGTCAGGCTTCTCTGATTGGTTGAATTGGTCAGAAATATCCAGGCCTCGCCCATTTTGCCTACTGAACAAGTGGCGACCGGAAACTACAAAAACCGCTGATGCCAATTGGCAAGTACGCAAAGGTTATGCTATTTTATGCAGGACAATCTTGAAGATCTGTGGACCAGCTAGCAAGTGCGCTTCTTCTGAAACTGAACAGAAAATGGCAGCGAATTCCATCCTGAAAGAAATTAAATTACTTCACGGTTATACCACCCTGTAAAATGTAGTTGTTTGCAAATAAATTCAGTTTTGCTGCCAAATAAAGGTACCCAGTGCCAGAACGACCAGCGGATGGCCATCGAACCATACGGAGCGGGGCACTCTACAGCTACACTGAAAGAGTTTCTTTTGCTTGGCACATTATTCCGATGGGGCATTTTTGCGGATTTTGTTGCATCTCGTGACAGACAAGTGCAGTGGGCGTAGCCTGGGACCTTTTGACCAATCGAGGAGAGCACTTGACAGATATGGAACGGCAATGGAATGGAAGAGTTGTACTACATAGTGCCCCTTCTCTTGCAGAAGTAGGAAAATAAATGATCAGGTGACCGCATGACAAACACACCTTTGATAGAATATTGCCATGCGCTGGCAATATGAGTAATGGGAGGTAATTGTACTTTGTTTTATTGCTGCAGGCACTCTAATCTCTTGTTGTTGCTGCGGAGCGAACTGCATTTTTGAATAGGTCTCACCACCATCTGGTTTCCCACAACCAGCATAATTTCAGCACATGGTAGCATTGCCTGCTTTAAAGTGACATGCCATTTCTTTAACCATGTCTGAAGCAAGTAGTTCCTTTTTTCTTTTTTGCGTGTGTGTGTTTTTTGTCATAAATAACAAATGTTTTTGTCGTCTTGAAAGAAGTGGAATGTGTGTGCCACGAGTGATGCTGAAATGTAACTGATGCTTACGTTTTTAATTAGTGCGGGCTCTTTAGGGCACGGAGAATGCCTGCTTTCTCAGGTTGTTTGGTTGAAGACTGAGGGGTGGAAATGCATAGGAAATGCCATGACTGTGTGAAAAACTTCATTTTTATTTGCTTTATATTATAGAATTTAAATTGGCAGCATTGCGGGCATCTAAAATGCTCCAGTGCATTTGATTTACAACTGTATATATGTGAAGATACAGGTCCATGTGTGCTATCGTTGATCTTTGTAGTCATCTACAATAACTTTTTTTTTTTGAAAAATTATTAGCGAGCTGGCAGACTGATTTTGGGATTTTGGAAATGGCCCTGTCGTTCCCCACCACACAGTGCATTTTCTGGCATTTCTTCCTCTCATTAGCAGTTAGTAACTACCCTTGTCCTTGAACAGAGAGCATCACTTGCATGATTTTGTGTATGCAGAACTTTTTGAAGGATATAATAATTGTGCTAAAATGGAAGCATAGAGCCGGTCTTTTGCTTCCGTTTTGCCTTCCTCTTTCTTCCTGGCACCTTCTATTGGAATGCATGTGACCTTGCTGTGACATGAATGTCGTGTGTGGACCACACATTTGTCAGATAGACACGCTATGCTCAGCTCCTTACTTATTAGTCATATGCCGTTAAATATTGCTGCAGATTAACTTGTCTTGCAGTATATGTAGCCAGCTTTGTCGCATTGGTGTTCTTTCAACAGAGCTGTAAGTTTGCACATGCCAGTGGCTCATTCCTGGGCCACTGGTAGCAACTTCGGAGTGGCACAGCAATACTGCCCTGCAGGGACTGTCTGGTGTTTATGACATTCAATGAGCAGCCAGCACATTACACTCAGAAACTGGCACTAGGGACAGTAGAGTGGAGTTGTCATAGAATGAGCACAAATCAAGCAATGGCTAACTTATGTGTTGAAGCTCATTGGATTAACCCTTTCAGATCTAGCCAGCCATTTCCCCACTTGATCCTCCCACAAATATTTTATTTTGCAGAAGTCAACTTTTACTTTTTGTATCAAAATCAACAGGTTAACTGCATTTCAGAGGTAATTCCCCCCTTTTTTGTTTGTTTGATTTTTGTTTTGCAGCCTATTTGAATGCTTTTAGGCACTTAGTGGCAATACTTTGTAGTGGGACTTTCATATTTGGTCATAAACTGATGTCTCGCACATGCTTCCTACAGTGCCACTAAAAGTCAAGTTGAGTGTCACCCATTTTATTGTATGTATACATAGTCAATACCTTGGCATAATATGTTTAGTTACCAACCTACTATATGCTGTCAGTTCAGAAAGGTTGCTGTGCTACTCCGAAGGTGGTCAGTAGTCCTTGTGTTATGCAAACCACCAGCTTAAGAACCTGCAGTTTCTAGTCATTCCCATTGCACCTGTGTGTTATAGTGTGGTTTGCCAAGGCATGAATGCTCTCTTGCTCTCTTCCCTCCCTTTTATTTCCTTACCAGCAGCAATTTGGCAAAACCACATTTGTTTAAAATGCTTCGTGAACAGATTGTAATGCATTCTTGCACAAAGTTCTCATCTATGCCACGTGTTTTTCCATATAGTGAAATAATTCCAATGTTTTTTAATGTTTAGCAATTGAGACTTGACACAGCTCTTTTTTTTTCTTACCTGTGTAAATCTTGAGCAGCATGCATGAAGATCTGGTACCAAGTAGGCCATTTGTTTCCTCAATAATATCCTAGTGGAGTTGTGTGCTTTGCTTTAGTTTTTTTACCATTTCTAAATTCCAGTAGTGTCGCAGAAAATCAAGAAATCAACTGCCGAAGTGTCTGAAATGTCAGCTTTTGACAGCAGCCGAAATAATCAAGATCCTTTTTAGCACCTCTTATAAAAACTTCACAATGTTATATAATAAACTGCTGTAATTTCTCCCATCCTCTTTTTAAAAATAGGGTTGTTTCTATGTGTGATGCTTGCTGGCATTTTCAACTGATCCGTAATTATGAGTGCACTCATTGTTCACATGTAACGTGAAATTTTCGAAATTTTATTACAACAGTTGTAATGTCCAATGCTTTTTTTTTTTTCGTGGAACAATGTGTTTAGGATATTTAGCCATTACCATTGCATCATATTAAAAATCGTTCTGTTTTTGCACGTCAGGGTCATTGTAAGACTGGTGGTCAAGAAAAGTAAGGTGCATTTTATTGCCATTGAAAACTGAAGATTGCTGTAGTACAAAAGACATTTTGGCAAATGAAGGTATTCATATGTGGAAAACAAGTGAAATTATTTACATTTGTAGATTTTTGCTTCTTTCTCTGCCCCCAGGTTTTTGTCACTTTGCCCCCCCCCCCCCTTTTTTTTTAATGTGCATGCCAAATAAATTTACAGAATTCTCTCATGTTGCGTTTTCACCGTTAGCGCTCATGCAGCTTAAACCAAAGCATGCCAGTGAGCACAGCATTTTCTTTAGCACTTTTTGTTGTACGCTGAGGCAAAGCTTGTTGCATGCATACTATTCAGTGGTGTTGCATAACTTTCCTCTGTTAGGCAAAGTGCTGCAAGATTTCATTGCTGTGTTTTTCCCAGTTATCCATTGGTTGATTCCTAGCCTGGTGTGGTTAATACAGGCACTTAGAAGTAACTGGAGGGCTACAGCAGACTGCCAGCTCAAATTTTAGCCAAAGAGTTTTGGCGCTGACTACAGGCTGCTCCAACTGGGGCTTCAGTAACCCTTGGTGCTGATTACCTGGCTGGCTGTTGTACAGCCTTGGCCATGCATAGTAACATTTAGTCTTCTATCAACAGTCCCTGTTTGCCATGTGCTTTAATCCTTTGTTTTCTGCCTCGAGCATCGAAAGCCTTAACAAACTTGCAGTTATATGAAGCTTTACTTACTTTTGATCTGGCTGTATCCCTCACAATCTCATTTCAGTTACTTTAAAGGTCTTGAGATTCACTTGTGAGCACTCCTCTACCTGACTACATGATCAGCAGTAACTTCAGTTGCCACTAAGACAAGCAGTGAGCAGATGATATGGTGAGAGACACACAAATGACTATTTGCATTTGTGATGCATTTGCAAGCACCTCTACTTTAGAAGGCTGACAGCTTCATGTTCAATTTTGTCCTACTTTCATTTCATGAGTACATGAAGGAGGAACATATTTCGATGTTTAGTCAAAAGGCAGAATGGTTCAGCATGCATTTTTCAGGTTTGCCACATCACAAACATGGTGCCAAAAACAGATGTGCGGGGGTGGGAAAGAACACCTATTTTTTTGACCAGCTGTTAATACCGCAATTTTTTATATCACTTTGACACAACTTTTAAAATGCTGTTTTGTGTCGGATGGAGCCACTCTTTTGTTGTGCAGATTTTCAAAACCTGAACTTCATAAAAAAAAAATGTCGAAAATTTAGAGGTGAATTGGTTGTATGGATGTTGCACGTTTTGACTAACTGAATAAACTGAGTATTACTGTGATGCCCTGGTGATTTGTGTTATTGGGGGGAACTTAAAAATGCTCAACTTGTATGCAAACTGACACAACTTGTTACCATTTTGTTTATGAATCCTTTTTGGTTTGTACCTCTGACCAGATCAATAGCTCCCCTTGGAAAGGGTCCTAATGTGTTTTTATTTACTGGTTCCATTCAGGGCTTGCGTATACATTACCGGCACAAGCAATTAAAGGGATACTGAAGAGAATTATCGTTAAATTAACCTCATGTTAGTAAATTATCCTTTCACATTACCAAAAGCACGACTCCTGCTGCAAGGAGATTATTGGCAAGTAGAAAAACAAACAAAAAGAATATTGCAGGTGGCGTTCGTATGTGGGAAAAAAAGTAAAAATGCCACCTTGAAGTTCCTGCATCAATTCACCGTGATGCCATAGATTTTGACAGTGCCTATATAGTTCTTAACCATTTAACAACCATTGATAAATGTAGTGAAACTTTGTACCAATGATGACTGCAGTCATCAAGAATAAAAATTTGTCTGGCCTATTGCATGTAGTTGTGATTTATGACACTAGGTGGACACAATGTCGATGTTGTGCCATTTGTGTTGTACTTTTCATTATATTGCCACCTCTGATAATCCCGTGTATAACATGGCTGCCTCCTCACCACAAGGGAATGAATGCATGCATAAAAGAAAGTGTTCTGATGACACCTCATCAGATGACAGCTCTGGAGTTCTATACGGAAATGGAAAATGATGTCTTCTCATCTAAGGAGTCTGATGACATCCGGGCCATGAAGCGAAACTTTCTTTAAGCAATTTTGCTTGCTCTATTTAGGAAATAAAGAAACCCCATTGAATTGAAATAATGGTGCCATTTTATTCAGAAAACAAAGCTCTACAAACTGAGCATTTAAAAAAAAAATTCTGGTAAGTTTGGTAGGATTTTTTTTCACGATCATGTACGGGTTAATTGGGAAAAATACAGCACATTGTTCTCCGAGGGGGCCTCACACTTAACGTACCAGGTTTCAAGAAACTTTGTTTTGTCAATGTGAACAAAAAAAAATACATTGAAATTTGTGACTTCATGCTGACATCTGCAGACATTTCTGCACAAAATTTAAAAATAAAACTTACCTTGATTCTCTCCTCTAATAAAATCTATGATGGTGTTAATGACAGTAGAGTTTTTCAGAGAAGAATTTATCAGTCATAATTGATTCATTGTTTCACTTTAGTGTCCCTTTAAACTCAAGTGATAGCATGATCCATGATCCCGATCAACTGCAACTGGTCCCAGCTAAAACTAAATGCAAGACAGGATTTAGAATGGTCCTCGGTTGATTCGATGAACCTGTTGCTTAATGGTTAGCAGCACATGTTTACTGTTGCAGCTGAGACCAGACAAAACCATTGTCATTTTTGTCATGAGAAGAAGTCCAGGGACCAATAGGTGTTGTTTTTTTCCTTAGCAGCTTGAGTAATGGCTCAAGCTGCAATGGCTCAAGCCCAAGTGCACATGTTTGACCAGTTCAATTTTTCGCTAGTGCCATGATCTCGAGCTTTCGCTTACGACTGTGCAATTTTGGTCTGATCTACTGGTTCACCTGCGAAGGGGAGCCAATCACTAGTGGTGCACTATTATTAGCTTATCCGCGGCAGCAGCCTTTCCGCTCGCTTGTTTCACTCCTCTTTCCCCTCCTCTAACGACGCTGCGCCGCGCTCTCAGTGCGGGGGACAACTACGACAAGCACAATAATTAAAGAAAATACAAAAGCTACACGCGCGTTAGTTTCAAACCAATTATGCCACGAGGCCGTGCATTAATTTGAAATGCTGCTAGTTGAGCTCGATTCGACACTCTTGTGAGTGGTGGGACTGGCATGCAGCACAAAGGACAGATGCGTGCGCAACCGTTCCTTGCGCGACCGGTGCTAGTCGCATGTGTGAATGAGCCTTAACCGCCCTAACTCAGTGCCAATACTCAACCAACGTCATTGATCGCCACTGTTCGCTGCACTGTGCGTTCAAAATAAATTGGCCCAAGGTGCTCAGTAGGTGTGCTTACTTCAAAATTCGCGCAATTTTCTCTCCCTCTCTTTTTGTCTCGGTTTTCGCGCAGTGCACGGCAAAATATGCGACGCAAAGGCCCAGAGAGTGAGTTATCAAATGGAAACCGATACTTTTATTTACAGGTAAACAAGTGGTAAACTGCGACTCTCTTTGTTATCAGGGGTGGCCTTTTCAAACAGAAAGTTGGCCGGTTGGCAACATTGGGTCATCCGTAGCGGACAATTTCCGTCATGGCTTGAACGGCGCGTTGTGTGTTGCTGTACAAAGTTCGCGAGTGATGTTTCTACCCGCGAAACATGTTTCAGTCGACGAAAGTGGTATTTTTGGTGGATGTAGCGTCGTTCTTCAGCCGCGAAGACCGACTGAATGTCGCTGACTACCAGCAGGCCGTGAACGCGGTCAAATACTGCTGCCTGAAGTTTCTCACGCACTTTGGCACGAACAGGACCCGGTGGGGTTACAAGTTTTACAACAGCAACGGCCTTGCCCGTCAGCGTATGGAGAAGCGCCTATTCTGCGAGTTCAACCTGGAAACTTTCGATGATTTCGAGGACGATCTCGTCAGGCGATTTGAACACTACAGGCAAGCGTGCGAAGCAATTGGCCGCAGTGGTTCTCGCAACACAACCGAAAAAGATCCCCCCTGCAGTGTCCTGCGTGCTGCACTGACACAGATATTCTCTGAATACCAGTGGGACGCTCCTAGCCTTTCGTCGCCCGTCAAGTGGAAATCGAGAAAACGTAAGAGAAAGTGTGTGAGCGAAACCTGCGAAGGTGAAGAGGATGTGAACTACGTATTTAACATATCGCCTTGCCCGCATACCGACGTCGATGTTGCCGCCTTCTTGGGCAGATCAGCCACTGCATGTGCGGATGTTGCAGATGAAATTCTCCCCGCCCACGTTCGTCGCCTGCTGTTCGCCAACGCGTCGGTCAAGTTTTTCTGGATTGACACGACATCCCTGGAAGTCACCCTTGACCGTGGCACGACAGCTAGCCCCAAGCTTCGGAGTGCTATAACGGCTCTTGGAGGAGACGTTATATGTATATCAACGCTTGTAGCTGCTGGAAGTGTTTGTCTAGGCCCGGACGGACGGGTAGCAACACATGGGCCCCTTAGTGCTGTTCCTTTTTGTGATGTGGCTGGCTCTTATTTTTCCACGGCCATCGGGCACAAGGCTCAACAGCCAATGACTCCCGTAGTGTATAACGGGACCCACATTGGATCGGCTGTGCTGTGCCATAATTCCTCTCGCGTGACCGAGGAGCCTGTCGCTGCTGAAGACTGGAAAGAGATACGGATATTGTGTAGAACACAACAAGATGCTAGGCTGTGTATTTTTCAGTCCACTCGGGTACAGATATTTCGCTGTGCTGGCACGAGCTTGCATACCTACTCAAAGACTTCTGCCACTGCATTGAGTGAAATGCTGGCCTGTCTTGTGAATGACAACGGTGCACTTTTTGTTGAACTGTCATTGAACCACTCTTGTCTTAGACACTCTGGTTTTCTGTTCCCCATAGATTATGCTTCATTTTCTGTGCACATTATCACAGAGCCAGCTGTGATGACACCAATGGCATTGTCAGAAAATGCTGGCAAGGAATTTGCAGATGGTAACAGAGATGAAATGAAACAAATGGGCATCCTGTGGAAAAGTAGTGCATGTTCACGTTTGGAGAAACCCTTTGCGGCAAATGTGCTTGAAAGGTGGTTTGTCCCTACTTCCATCAGTTGTGTAGTTGATACTAACAGCAAGCAGGCACATTCCACTTCTCAAGACTACATGCTCAAGTTGCTGCGACGAGAGTACCGGACAAAACTCCCAGTCAGTAAGGGCAAGGGTGAACATAGAATTATGAGTGATGAGCCCACGCGACCAGTGTCTGTGCCTAATATGCGCAGATGCCTTAGTGTTTCTTTTCCTGTTGTGTCTGCATCAGAGGAGACCATTGAAGCCACCTCACTTAGCCAAAATGCACTTGTTGCAACACCTTGCTCTGATGTTGACCAACTCGTCATTCATCTCAAGGAATGTTATGATGCTGCACTTGATGCAGAATTGCCAGCCTCCTTGTTGACATGTGCCCAGAACATAGTCAGTGTGGTGAAGCGGCTTGCTGAAAGTCAACAAAGTGAACTAAGTAGTAGTGAAACTGCTTGCAAGGTGCTTAGGACTCACTTCACTTTGAGCTGTGTTCAAATTGCAGAGAAGTATGTGAACCATAAAGATGATGACAGCTTCAAACGTCGTGTTAATGAATATCAGCTGCAAGCACTGTTGGCACTGGAGGAGGAAGTGAACTTTCAGCCAGCAGGCAATTGTGTGGAAAGAGTAACATCTCTGCTTCGAACGCTTTCCTTTATTTACAACCCAGCATGTGCTAGTGAATTTTTGAAAGGAATTGTGAGCGCCACCTATCTAGCAACCCTTAAAGACATTCTTACGGAAATTGCAGAGGAGCTAAACATTCAGATTCTTTCCACTCAGCTTGATACTTCGCTTGGTTCTGAAGGGGACTTTTTTCAGTTGGGATCTGTTCCCTCTATGCAGTCACAGGAGTCGTATCTGTCAAGTATTCCATCGTCACTCAGTTTAATGCGGGGTACTGACAGCACTAATGCTGCGGAGAACAAAGCTTTGGTCAGAGTGGACCTTTCGCAGCCACTAGCACTTGAGAAGCGTCAAATTGTGGTAAAGCAGGCTTCCACAAAGCACAGAGGAAGTGAATCCAAATCATTAAGAAAACATGCAAAGAGGGCAAGGACAGAGGATGTGCAGAGTAATGAAAACGAAGTAGGTTGCAAAAAGTCACAAAGGGGCATAACTTCAACACCAAAAGCAAAACGTCGTCGTGTCCTAAAGACAACATTTGTACCAGAAACACCTCATGGGAAACAAGGAAGGAAGGCCGTTCAGCGTCGGCAAGAGCTACTGAGGAAAAAATGTAGTGTTACGATCACATTGCCAGTAGTGGAGGAAACTCCTGAAAAGAAACACTTCTTTCAACCAACAACTTCAAAATCTCAGACCCCGGTTAAATATTCTGCTGTGGAAATTCTGAGCAATGCTGAAATGCAGTATGCTCAGAGCAGCACAACACCAAAGAGGAGCCTCCGGCCAAAGATGCTTTTTTCTCATGTGCAAGCAACGCCACCTGAGTGGAATAGTTCAGAATGCCTGTTCAGTTCTCCCATCAGTGATGTTGAGCAGGTGCCCAAAATTGAGAAGACACCTAAAAAATTTGCGTCTAGAGGTAGCGAGTTACATACAGGGAATGAACTACGGTGTACCGTGACACCACGAAGAAGAGTTTCAAAGAAACTTTTGAGTTCTCCTTCAACACCAAAGTCCGCACTTCATTTTTCCAGTATTGTTGATTCATCTCCAGCCGTCAAGCGAATGCTCTCAAAGTCGCCAACTACCACTTTGACAAGGCAGACATTGTTCCCAAAGACTGAAACACCAAGACAGTTGTTCAGTATGAAAAGTCACAGAAGCTCACCGGTTAAGACTGTAGACTCGTTGGACGATCTAGTGGCAGCTCAGGCTAGCTCTGATACCCAGTCATTTTCCACCTCTACAGAACAAATTTTACGGGCAGACAATGATGGTGTACTGACTGCGACTTCTGCATCATCAGAAACCTCTGTTAGCTCACCAGTGTTGCCAGAGTGCACATCTCGCTTTACACGTAGTAAATCGCGTGAAACAGGCCTTTCACCACACGAACTATTTGTATTATCCCAGAGGAGCCCAGTGAAAAAGGGAAACCATGTGTCTAAGAAGAGAGGGAACAAAACAGTGGGTTGTGCTATGTTGAAAGACAATGACCAAACTCCAAGACACAGAGTGACAAAGAAAGTTTCATACACTCCTCCATCTGCACTGAGTTTGTTACACCTTACTAGCTCTCCCATGCTGTTAAAGAAGACCAAGTAATTGTGCTGGTGGGATGTTTTAATGAGTGCATTTATCTGTACTTTTATCTTTAGTGCATACTGGGCATGTTCTGAATGTTGTTGGTGTTTACACCTGGCAGAAATAATGTAAGTATGTACAGAAAATTGCTTTGTATTACACGCCATTTTATGCTCAAATGAGTGTTGCTTATTGTACAGGGAAGAGTGCTGTGTGAATGTCTGAAATAATCAATGTAATTTTACATCATCATGCATCCTTCTTCCCTCACTTGCTTTGTGCATAGTGGGCACAAATAGTTTTATGATGGTTGTGGTTTGAGCAAATTGCAAGGCAAGATTGGGATATTATTTTTTGCCAATGAATAGATGCATTATTTTCTATGACGCTGCTTCATTCCAATTTTCAGTCCAAAATATCATGGTCTTTTGTGGCTTACACAACGCAACTTGACATCCTCAGAATCATAAATTTGTGCTTTATGTGTGTTACTCAGAATAACTATGTTAAGCCAACAGGAATGTATGGTGTCAAACGGAGTTTGTGGGTCCAGCTCTCACTAGCAGCAAGTTCTCTTTTCCTCAAAGTTGTCCTTTCTTTGAAATTTAACCTAGTCCACAGAAGTTTCAGAAACTAAGGTGCCGCAAAAAGTTTTTTTTTTTCTTGCCTATGTCATAATGCTGCCAGAAACATCAATATTGTGCTGTGCATGCTTGTGCTTATTTGCAAGCTACACAGTGCCCTTTCCAGTGCTTGGTCGTTTGCCAGTGTTTCTAAAGAAATAGCTTTATCGAGGTCGTTACAGTTCATAAACATCACTTGCATACTATTTGCTAATGTTTAGCTCATGGCAAAACATTAGCAACTAAATATGCCTTTTTCTATAAGTGTACCCCGTCTTTTATATATATATAAAGAGAGAGAGAAGAAGAAGAAGGGGTATAAAGGGTCTGTCCGTAAGGTAATAAGACTGGGTATGGTAAAAATGTATTGATCCAATCAGCACATATAATATAAATTCTTCAATATAGTTTCTCTGGGGGTCGATACACCGATTACAAAGCGATCCCCACGCTGCAAAGGCTCCCTGAAAGTCCACGGCTGTGACCTCACTCAGAGACTTTGTGACAGCCTGTTGGATGGCGGGAACACCGTCGAAACGAGGCTGTGGACTTTTAGCGAGCCTTTGCAGCGTGGGAATCACATTGTAATTGGTGTACCGATGCTGAAGGAAACTATATTGAAGAATGTAAATAATATGTACTGATCGGATCAATAAATTTTTACCATACTAAGTCTTATTACCTTGCTGACAGACCCTGTATACCCTTTATTCTCTCACTCACTCACTCACTATATATATATATATATATATATAAACAAACATGCACACATGAACGAAGATGAATTGTTCAAGGGGCTAGTTTCATTGGTTGTGCCTATATATATATATATGTATATAGGGGATAACAAGCAGAACTAATATTTATTTCTTCCTAACCGTTTAGGATCTCCTAAAGAAGGCTGGTCCACCAGTTGAAATGGTTAAGAAATAAATATTTGTTCCATCTCCCATCACTGTGCTATTGACAATTTTAAAAGCATGTGTGTGTGCATGTATGTGTGTATATAATACACATATAACATACATACACACAAACACAGTAGGGTTGTCCAATGGGCCAGATGATTAGAAATGATAGTTTTGCAATTTCACAGTAATCATTGATTGAAACAATAAGCAGTTTCAATCAGTGGACGGATTGATCTTCATCGGGGTTACAGACAAATGAAGACATCCGACCGATGTCATAGCAGCAGAGTGGGTGATGGTTCTATTTTCCCTCCATCAAAATCACCAGCATACATACATTCTGAGGAAGGCAAAAACAACAATTAGAGTACTACTGGTATTATATTTTTTGGAATATATATTTATTTTGTGTATTTTGATGGAAAAGGAATAAAACCGTTGCCTACTCTGCTGCTGCGACATCTGTGGGATGACTTGTTGAGCGTAACCTCTCCTGGCGATCGGTCCACCGATCGACGTTATCGGGCACCAAAGCCAAGAATATTGCGAAGTTGTGAAACTCCTTTTCATTATATACTTGTTGTTTAAAAAAAATTGTGTCTGGAAATCTTGCAAAAAAACAAAAGACCAGATATTTGTACACTTTTGCCAGAATTGCCTTGTTCACAGTGGTATGCACTCTAAAATGAGTTGGGGTGAAAATTTGTACAGTAATTAACAAACATAGACGAACCTTTAAACCAGAACAGGAAGGCACCTGAACCTAATTGAATAATGGAAGTTCTTAATTCAGGGTATCCATATATGTTTGAAGATTTTCAAAATGGCGATGCTGCTAATTTCTACAGATCTATGAAGTACAGCTAATTTTATGCAGAGCACTGAAACCGAATTTTCAAAGAGCGCAGTTGCCGTGTGACAGCGTGACACCAGTGTTTCCCTTGCACTGCCGGACAACGATGAGCAAACAGTGATATACCTCGTTTCTTTGCTGCACCTGATCGCTCTTGCAAAAATAGCCACTTGACAACCTCATTTGCTCATCCACACCCAGCGATGTGAGGGAAACAATGATGTCACAATGGGTGTTACTGAAGGTCACGGCAACTGCGCTTTTAGAAAATTTGGTTTCAGTTTCCGGCATGAAGTTAGCTGGACTTCTTCAGTCTGTAGTAGTTAGCAGCAACACCCTTTTGCAAATCTTTAAGCGGATAAGAATTCCCTGCATAAAGAACTTCTATTCTTCCAGAATTTTGATTGTCTCACTCTTCTGGTTAAAAAGTTATTCATTATATTCTTGTGAATTATTGGTCAGATGTTCACCCTTTTAAGGTGCATGCCACTGTGACCAATGCAATTCTGCCAAAATGGCACAGCTGTCCGGTCTTCTGCATTGTATAACTATTTGGACACATTTTCTGAAACATCCAGTGTGTACGCGTGCATATGTGTGCTTCCTATATATATATATATATATATATATATATATATATATATATATATGTGTGTGTGTGTGTGTGTGTGTGTGTGTGTGTGTGTGTGTGTGTGTGTGTATGTGTTTGTGTTTGTGGTGAAGGGTGGAAGGCGTAGCAGACAGAAATGAGTAGAAGACCCTCAGTAACAGCAACACGAGAGGAAAGGTTTATTTGACATTTTGACCAGACTCCTGCTGAAACATCGAATAAGCCTTTCCTCTCTTGTTGCTCTTACCAAGAGTCATCTGTTATCTACTCATCATCATCTCTCTCTGTGTGTCTCTCTCTCCCTATATATATATATATATATATATATATATATATATATATATATATATATATGCTTGTCTGTGTGCATTTGTGTAAATATGCAACAAAATTACTTTGACGTTTTGGCTAGGCTGAAATGTCAAAATACTGTCTATTTTTTAACAGGGACTTCTCATATATCATAACACAGTAGGAATGCTCATCTCGTAACCATATACAGGGTGTCGCAGCTATCAATCACAAAGCTTTAAAAAAAATGAGCCTTTTATGGGGATGAAACCAACTGCTTGTCATTAGCAGCAACATTAGAAAGTGTCTGGTATTTTTGTGTTCTTCCTTACTAACCGATTTGTAATGATTAATTGATAAGTTTTTAATTGCTGTATTTATGGCTTATACATCAACATTGCATGTTAGAGCGACTTCAAAAGGACCTATTTCAATTGTCTGCGAATTGCTATGTTTCACACAGCTCCTTTTGCCTCGTGCTAATGAAGGGCCACGAAATATAGCTTGCGACAACACGGTCACACACTGCGATGACGGCACTTTTCAGCGAGCTCGGCAAAGAAGTAAAGCATCCTACCTCTAGTGCATCATCCTGCACAGGGTGTCATGTTTGCACTGGTTGTTAAGAAGGTTACGTGCAATGATCATGAGGAAAGAATTGCACGTGCGCACAAACATGCTACGTAAAGTGATGTAAAGTGCAATGAAACCATGTGAATAATTAGGGAAGCATTTTTGCACTTTCACCATGATAGCTGCTTGCACATTTGTTATCCCTCTATGAGCGGACATCACTCGATAGAGTATTAGAGAAGCGAGTTGGTGCATATGGACTATAGACATAACTAATTAGCGCAAAAAGCAACGGACAGGGTGAAGGCAACAGACAGGACTCGGAATTAGCACCAAGTCCTTTCTGTTGCCTTCACCTTGTCCGTTGTTTTTTGCGCTAATTAGTTATGTCTGTACTCTACAGAGAGCCAGCTCATATGTGATGACCCATGCGGTATTATGCACTATAGGCAAGATATTTATTTTGCCACTGAGCTTGTTAAAGGGTGCTGTCATCGCGATACGCAGGCACATAGTCAAGTGACATATCTGTATGTTACATGGGTGCGGAAAACACATAGCAGAAAGAACCGTGTAAAATATAGCAAGTCGTAAACAATTAGAATGGGCATTCTTGAAGTTAAACACCTAATCACATGTGTTGGATTACTTTATTTACAACATCATGTGCTTTGTATAAATAAATTTAAACAAGTGTTAATTAATTAACAATTAGACATTATGCAAAATGCTAGATGCTTCTTTAGTTTGATGCTAAAATGCACTTGGTTTCATCCACAAAGAAGGCTGCCATTTATTAAAAGATTGGTGCTTCATAAATGGGATACCCCCCACCACATACAAACACACACGCACACATATACATATAGCATAGTATATTAAGTCCTTTTCAAGGTGTCTAGCAAGCATATATATGACATCTTCACCACATATATAATGTCAAATGGTTTGCAGAACAGTATGAAAGTGAATCATCATGTTAATTCATATTCGTGCTGCCAGCTTTTGAGACGATTACCACTGGTATGATATTGGCTGTTGTGTAGTCACAGACGACAAAGACCAACCGTGAAAGCTATTGACAATAATATGAAATGACATGAAAATCTAGGACACAACCTGAAATGGCAACTCTTAGCAGGATTTTGTATCTTAATCTTTGCATTAATGCAAAGGAGAACAGTTTTTTAGAATATAAAACGCAATGGAATGCTTACTTTGTGTACATAGAGGTGCTACTTGTGGCACCTGACAGTGGCAAGAAACAAAGAACGGGGTGTTCTTTAATGACCGTTTAACATGCCACTCGGTCATAAGAACCACCTTAACAAGGAATTGTGAACCCGTGTGCGCTTCAGGAGAATGTATGTAAATACACACAGGCACTTCTTTTTGAGTTCTTGCAGAAAACGTACTTGATTTAGTTTGGTCAATTACTTACAAAAGATATGAATTGCCTGGATGAGAACTAATGTTCATGTAAATTATAGCTAATTTAAAGATTAAAATGGTGTGCATTATGGAATCTGCGCAGTAGGGACGGTATTTCTGCAAAGCAGAAATTCTCAGCTAAGCGTCAGTTTCGAAATATCCGTCAACGCTACGAAATAGATCGATGTTGTAGTTAACAGTCTATCAAAAGCCAAGCTTGTTATAGTGGTTTAGCATATTTTTAGGACAGACATCTCAAAGATGGTGATAGCCTTAAGAACCAGTAAGAATTTTTGATTAACTACCTGGACATTGCACGTTTTCGAGCAGGTAATCTCCAGGACTGCCTCCAGAAGTGCATCGGGAAAAAATTGACTTGCAGCAGCGTGTAGCAGCTGCCAAAAAAAGGAAAATCAGGTAGAGCATGTGTGCGCCAAAGTTCTCAGAGTGGGTGTGTGCCACTAGCTCCTATGCTGTACATTTCTCCAAAGCCGGTGTACCACTGCAAAAACATCATCACCAGTAGCACTGTCGGCATATTCCGTTGTATTTCCCGCAACTTCATAATACCGCGCTTGAGCAGACAGCAGGAAGTGCGTCATAAGTGCGGCTTCCGCTCCCGGCAATCGGTGCCGCCATGATTACTATTTCTGCTTGAATTACGAATATAAACAAGCTATTCCGAGGCCGTTGAGCATCACATTGCGCTCCGCGACGCAACACAAAAATAACCGCAGTGCATTTCGAATCTCGGTGCGGCTCGTAAGCATGAGACATGACCCGGCGGAGCGTGCCACCGCCGTGTCGAACGGAGACGTAACTGGAGATTGGCAGGAGGGGGCAGCAGGCCGCTGACGCTGGCTGGTTTTGCGGGGACTTTAGGCTTAGAGCGACAGCGACACTTGGCCGCAGGCACCGCTACGTCGGTTTCCCCGAGAACCGAATGGTCGCCTGCGTCGAGAACTTGACCGAATGTCAGGTAAAGAGCTGGCGCAGCTACATCGCGTGTCGCGACGCCCCCAGTTGGATCATGCGCTCCTGAGATGCCTTATCTAGAGCATTTCGGCCCCAGTGTGAGCTGCTGTCGCAGCTATACCAGCTCGCGGACCTTGTAGCCGCGTTGAACGGTCTTTTTCCTCGCGTGCACGGTGACAAGAGGCTTATGTTTTAGAAACTCGAGGCAAGTCTCGGCGCCGTTCTAGACGGAACGTCGCGTCTGGTTGATTTCGAGATGAAGAAGCTCTTCTCGCGCTTCGAGAGGATTGACCAGGGCGCAGCTAGGGAAGCCAACAACTTTGTCGGAAAAGTTTTCACCGTGGGAAGGCACACCGTCACAGTTGAAGACGTGATTGCTGAAGGTGAGTCACGATTACTTTTCTACGCCCACTCCCATTTCCTTGCGTCAGCCCTGGGCTGGACCAGACGTTTGTTTGTTTAAACATCTGTTTTGTGCCTTGCAAGTAGCAAATGCGAAAGTCATTGTGACGCGGAGGTGCAAATGAGGAACGGATCTGAACGGGAAAGAAAGCGTGTGCTTCCCCTGACAGGTGTCGGCTTGGGAGAAACGTTCACTTCCGCTGATCGATTGAACCTCGTTGCTGTCACACGTCGCAGGTTGCTGCGAGTCAGCCGCGACTTCAGCCCCAACGCGCATTGATGCGGAAAACACAACTGCTTCATGTGTAAAATTGGCTACGTACGATCCCCGACACTCTTGTTCATTTATTTAGTGCATCCCGTGCGGCACCGTCGGTCTGTTTCTGTACGATGTTGCCGCGGGTAACGGCAGATATGTGAATGAGATGCAACGCCTCTTCCGAGATTAGTCACACGTGCGTGCGCACGCTGCCACGATTGTTTGTGGCAGCTTGAGAAAGTAGAAGAAAATTGCTAGCGGCGCAGGTACCAGAAGTGAGCCTTGAATTTCCAATGAGGATACGCTGTGTCACAATGAGACCGCGCGTACACAGCGAAAACGGGGTCAACGAAGAATGCATCGAGAGTTGATACTCGCCCCCTCCTACTCTGTGAGGAAATGAAATGCAGTAGGGGGAAAAAAAAGTCGAAGGAATGCCTCGGGTTGCCGCAGTGCCCAAGCTGCTGGCCCTCGAACTTTTTTTTCTTGTATTGGCGTCCTTACTTCCATCCACACAAAATCCTCGGCGCTGCGATCCTTATCGCAAACAATCTTTTAAAAAAAATCGACTTCCATATCGCTGGCGTACCGGTGCACACTTTCTGATAGTTTCAGCCTTCGGTGCGCTTAGAAGCTACTGTGGAGAGGGTTTACCATTGACCTACACCTGCAGTTACAACGTGATAGTTGTCAAAGAAGTACTTCAAAGCTTTGTTGTGTTTGAGGGTTCTTTTATTAATGTATGCGAAAGTTAGCTACTAATGCTTTGTCGATATGGCAAGGTGCCATCACCACTATTTCTGAAAAGTTAGTTTTTGAAAAACTAACTGCATTATACATTGTGTCTTGTCAATTGGCCAGCGTTTACAGAGCTGCAGTGATTTCAATTGCCAATGTTGCAGATGAGATGCCAATCATCACAGTTGCTTTACACAGGGTAGAAAATAGAAATTGGACTGTGTAAGTATTATAGGGGAAGAGGAGGAGGAAGTAGGGAACAGTTTAAGTGACCAGTGTTTTGCTGGCCTTGTCTCTTTCTTGTGTTATGCAATACTGCAAGAGAAGACTTAACTAAGGTTATTCAAGAAATGTGGCTCCTTGCACCAAATATGGCTGAGTGTATAAAACACGCAGCAGGGACATTACTGATCACATTAATATTACATGAGAAAAGTGTTTGTAAAAAAAAATTGAGTGCTCTTGATTGAATTGTGGCCATGGCAGCCAAATATTGATGGGGGCAAAATGCAAGAACGTCAGGTGTACTTAAATATAGATGCACGTTGAAGTACCCTAGGTGGTCAGAATTAGTCTGGAGTTTCCCACTAACGTGTACTGCACAATGCCATTGTGGTTTTGTCACGTAAAACCACAGTGTTAAATATTTATTAATGATCCAACATTATGTTTAGGTATTGTGTGTGATGTGTTCTTTTATTATACAGGACAAAGGTGTGCTCACTGGCACTACTTGGCAGAGCATCCATTAGCACATACCCACTGCATAAGAATAAGAAGCGATTCAATATCATACCACTGTGTAAGAATAAGAGGCGATTCAATATCATATGCTATTAAGAGATACCTATGAGCTGCCCTATGTGCAGGTTTTGTGCTGACAATTTCTTGCCTGATTACACAGAAAGGAGCTGTGCTCAGTGGCACTACTTTAGTAATCATCGTTCACTACTCTCATGTGCTTGGCGAGAGGCGTTCCTTGCGCACTTACACCTGTCCTTTTTGCTATTTTTGTAAAAAAAAAGAAACAGTGGGAAAAGTGAGAGGATGTCTTGGGATAGTGTTATCAAGGCTGGAACATGTCTGCAGCTTTTTATATCAGCACCCAGGGATGTGTACAGTAGCTGCTTTAGTTATTTTGATGTGACTGTCTTGAAGGGACAGTCAAGTGTAACACTATGCTTGGACTGATGAATTATTCCTTGGGTACTCGATTTATTTCTCCATCATGTTCATTATTAGAAGAGAAAGTGAAAGTTGGCATTTCATTTCTGAATTTCATGCCAGTACATCATTACCTGAATGTCAGTGTGACGCCACGGGTTTCAGTGTTGCTTTTTCGTAATTTGGCCGCATTGGTTCAATAAAAGACTTCCTAAAACTTTCCATCTCAAGTCTGTGGTTCTCCCAGAATAGCAGTGTGGTTAATTTATATCAACTCAAGAATTATGCAGGCCCTAGGAGATGCTGTAAAAATCTCTGACATCGTGGTGAGTTCTTGCGGGAGCTTCAAAGTGGCATTGCCACATGAATTTTTTTTTTGTAAGTTTTTTACTTACCATGTGTTTTCTTGTGGCAAGAGTAGGGCTTTTGGTATTGTGAAAGGGTAATTTACTTATAGCAGAAAAATATTTTCTCTTTCATGGCCCGTAAGTTTAACTTCATGAAGTCCTTACTATTTGTAGGCATACACACTGTATTACAGTGAAGCTGTATATAACTCGGCCAGTCGTAACCCTGCAAACAGTAACTCTGCAAAACAGCAACTATGCCAACAGAAAGCCCCTAATTCAGGTCCGTGCCACAGAAATTGGGCAAACCTCACTACCAACCGCTGGGCCACATAAAATGTAAAAATTAAGAAGTCCACAGGCAAAAACGTATGTGCCACATAAAAATTCTGGGCCTTTCTGCACCTTTCATCAAAATTCTGTCGCCTCTGTAGTGTGTGCTATACAGCTTCGCTGCTCACCCACCTTTACAGAGTGGAATGGCTCATGAATTTTTATCGATCTGTTATCTTTCTTATCCGATATGGGGGCAAAATGAAATGCTAGTTGTAATGCTTGCCAATAATCAGCTTTGTCTGCTTTCATTTGTCTTGGCTCCCCGCATTCCATTGCTGAAATGTATGGCAAAGCCTTCAGGTCTATAGAGATTGCATAAGAGTGTACAACCAACTCATTCTATAGTGCCTTCACCTTTGTCACCATCATCATCCATCTTAATTTTGGTTTTCTGATTTTAAGATATATTTTTGTTTTAAAAATCTTGCGTTACTTAACCTGCTCAAGTCATTTCCACGGTTATTAAATGTCATTGTGTCTTGTAATTGTAATTCCTGTATCTTTTACAAACCATTCATGTTTCTTTTTAAGTTCAGCTTTTTTTTATGATTAACATATTCTGTGTTCTTTTAACCCTTTAATGCCTGAATTATGAAAGCGTCCAAGAAAAAAATTGTTTTTAGTTTTTCAGCTTTAAATAGCAACCTTTAATTAAATGCACAGTTTTAATATACAAAATGCAACTTTTAATGTATACTTTTAGGTATGTCGCGAATTCGCGACAACCGGCACTTAAGCCACTATGTAGCTCAATACAGGGATATGGTCAAGGCAACGCAACTATGGCTTCGCCGCATCTATAAAGTGGATCTGTGCAGGGCGACGTAACTTGGTGTCGTCATTGGTGTTAAATGCAAGTTTGACTTTATTGCCTCGCAATGATCACGTGACATCGTGTCGGCCACCGTGTCGGCCCTAGACTCCGCCACCCAGTATAGCCAACTCCTTGGGAGTCGACAGCATGACATGAGTGTGGCGGCACCGAGAAATTGATCTAGCTCGTGACGAGACAGAGCAAGTTCTGTGTTGCAAACAGATATCCCTGCTCAACGATGTGATCCATGAATCTGTCATAAAAAATTCCTTGAAATATTCAATATGAGCTCGGACAGTGTCACATTGAGGAAGAGTAGTTTTCCAGTGTGGCATTTCCTTTTGTTCTTGGCAGTGTTTCTTTTTCCACTGCACTGCATGTTTTAGAGAGGCACGTGGTTGGTCTACCGCATCTTCGTCTTCATCCTCACTGCTCGATGAAGACACTCGTGCTTGTGCAGGAGGATCGAGATCGATATCGTCGTCTTCGCTCTCACTGAGAAAGCTGTCGTCACTTTTATCTTCAAGTGGCAAGCGCATGTGAAGCCCTTTTTTTTCGATAAATAGGCTGACGTCTATCACAAACTTGTCATACCGGCAGTCATCACTGACTGACTCAAATGCCGGATGTCGCGAATTCGCGACATACCACAGAAGCTAGGATCGCGCAAGAAAAAACGTACTTCAAAACAACGTAACATGTAGTGCGCAATATATTGGATGCGTGCACACCGAAAAATTTTTATAGGCGATGGAACATACGTCTTTCAGGCTGAAAACAACGAAGAAGTCAGAACTGTTGCACGTGCTCCGCGCTCTCCGGCAACTGATACACAACACTGGGTTCCAGCTTGGAAAACCTTACATCAGATGGTGCTATATGTCTCGTGCTGAGACCTGCGTTCGCCACAAAGACATCACAGCAGGCGTTGAAGGCAGCACGCGTTTCGCGCGTTACTTGGAAGGCGTCTTTCGGTATGTCGCGAATTCACGACAACCGGCAGTAAGGGGTTAAAGTGCTAACTTTTAAATAAAATAAGAAGAGGTGAATATGTGTAGGAAACTGCAAAGAGATTCTTTTTATTAGACCTTGTACTGCATCCTTCTGCATGCACTGATCTGAACACTAAAAACAAATTTGGAATTACAATGAACTACCAGAGGATTGAATTTGTCAAAGGCCAACTAAGATTTTTCTGTCACTGTGAATGTGAATTTCAAGAGGTAATAAAAGTTTTCTAACTAGGAGTCTTCTAAATGCTGAAAGCCTTTGCACTTTAAGGAGAGCTTTAGTGCTTACGGAACGACATGCGACATCAAAACTGTGTAGCAACTGGTATATGCAGTTGCTCGAGATAACCACGTCATATTGCTACAGATCTGGCTAGTAAAGCTGGTGTTGGCTTTGATGTGAGTGCACGAGCCAATATTACACTGATGTGACATGAACTAAAGACGGTGGAAACTAATGTATGGGCATTACTTAGCCCTAAATTGACACGTTTCATTCCATGACCACTGTGCCTGTTTCTTCATGCTGTGAGTTGTGTTTAACTCCAGATGTGTGAGGCACAAGCCTGCAAGCATTGGGTAAAAGTTTGCATGCTTGCTGTATATGGTCAGTGCCAACAGTGTTCATGTTTCAAGTAATGGTGACAAGCTGCATTGCTACTGAATGCTTTTCCAGACTGAACAAACATTGTGTCAAGACTTTTGTTGAGTGTTTGGTGTAGCACAGGCTAATGTGAGTTCTTTTTTTTGTTCTATTTCAGGAGGCTTCGCCATAGTCTTTCTGGTGAAAGGATCTAACAATCTGCGATACGCATTAAAGCGTATGTTTGTCAATGAGGAACATGGCCTGAATGTCTGCAAACGTGAAATACAGATTGCAGTAAGTCTGCGTTGGATGCTTTTGTGCATGTTGAGCAGTCAGCCTTATGAATGTGTGTTGCATTATCAACATGATATGCATTATAGATAGAGCTACAGATAGCTCCTATAGATTAGCTTCGAGGACTGGCCATGCAACAGCGCTCATCTGTCAGTGAAGCAGAGAATTCAATTTTCATACGAAAAGATTGATTGCGTATACGAGGTGTTCTTTGAGAATATCGAAGGCTTTTTACATCACTTTAGGTAGCAGAATTATAGTCCTTGAGCTGAATCCGCCTTTTTCATTTTCCTGTGCTGCCCTCTGCGATTTTGGTAGGTTTTGGTAGGGGGGCAGAGTTTCGATCTGGGGCAACTGGGATTGCCAGAAGGAAAAGCCTCCGAGATCGAGATGCTTGCGGAGACCCTACCAAAACGTTTCGAGTCTTTTCCGCTTGAGGAAGGGCGCATGCGCCATGGCACCATGAAAAGGGCAGGTTGCTCGAATCATCAACATTACTTGCACAATAAATTGGAATACATGATTGGTCATTTAACAACACATCTCTTATCAACTTTTTAATTTGTTACTTTACAATACATATTGAAATATGCAGTTGTAGCCATTTAGTTTATACAAGGCATAGCTGCGTGGGAAAAATTGCAAGGATGGCACGAGCATCAAACTTGTGGTAGAAGTGCACTGCTGTTCCACTAAATTTTTTAACTAACACTGTTTTGTGCATTGAAGTGCAAAAATAACTTGAGCACCCATGATTTTTTTGTACACTTTTGGAATTAATAGCTCTATAAACTGGTATACGGCTGAAAAGTATTTCAAGTGCATGCACCTTGCAAACTAGCCAACAACAATTTGTAAGTGCAGTATGTACCGTAATGTAAATTTAAGCTAATCAGTTTATTTTTGATAATTAGCTAAATGTGTATTTCAATCTGCTGTTAACGTAATATCTACTGGTTTGAGCAAATCAAGCTCAAGTACTATATAGTCTGCTACATGTTATTTAATGTAACCGTCTCTGACACCATGTGCTCGGTATGACTTCCTGTTGGATATGCTCACGGTCGATTGTGCCTTGGAAGGACTGTTGACTGTTCGTGGCACTGTGTGTTAGGTAAAAATTTGCATTCACCGGAATATACTTTTGACTATAATTACGATGCCCTTTTCCAGTGCGTCGACTTGGGGTTGTACGGACATGCCAGCCAGTAGCAACTCACTCACTTTTAATTGATAAGCTATAACCTCTGCCCCTCACTCTGGCAATCCTTGCTCTTTTATTTAAATAAGTGTATGTAAGAATATAAATATACTCCTACGTTTCAGACTGTGATTAAAAGAGAAGCACTTTGCAAAGAATAAATTCATAGCAATGTGTAAAAATCTCTAAAAGAAGAGTTCTTGTTAAGCATTATTGAGTCGTAACATTGCTACTGCCCCATAACACAAGTTTAATGCATCCCACTTGTGTGGTAGCTGGCACTTGGAAAATGTTTGTACAAAGGTGCAATCTGTTTTAGACAAACAGGAATATTTTGCTCTTAAACGAAGTTTGAAAAATTCTTACAGGGGGCAAATGCGTAAGACTCTCAAAGAGGGCACCCGCCACGGTGGTCTAGTGGTTATGGTGCTTGACTGCTGACCCGAAGGTTGCGGGATCGAATCCTGGCGGTGGTGGCATTTCTGATGGAGGTGGAAATGCTTGAGGCCCATGTGCTTAGATTTAGGTGCACGTTAAAGAGCCCCAAGTGGTTGAAATTTCCGGACCCCTCCACTATGTGCCTCGTAATAATATGTTGGTTTTGGCACATAAATCTCCAGATATTATTATTATTATTATTGTTCTTATAACTTTTTCAAAAATATCGTCTAAGCGTTTACTAGCCAATGCTTTTTTTTCTTACTCTAGAACATTTGGTGACTTTCATCCATTAAGCATGAATTTCGGCGTATGTCGTTAAATGTTGCCATATTCATGATTGCCCCTTTTAATGTGTCATTGTAATAAGGAAAGTTTGGGTATTAAAAATAGGACAGATCTCATGCATAGGTGAGAATCGACGTAAAGCACAGTTTATATCACACAGTGGAGTGTTTAGAGTTTATAATTCCATTTGCGAAACCTCATAGCACAGGTGTCATGCAAATAAAAAAAAAAATAATTTCAGAGAAAAATTCCTTTTGTAGGGTTTGCATACCCTTAGTGCAATCCAAATTGCCTGCCCCCGAGCTAGGAGAATGTCACATGTGCCATTCCTTCCCTTTAGTGGCCACGGTTTCTTGCATAAAGCATGCTCAAAATGCAAAAGCACGGCCAAATAATGTACAAACATCACATGAATGTAACATTTTCTCTTACTTGCAGTTAGCGAGTTTCGTGATCGAGCAGTGAACACATTCAATTTGTCAGTTTCATGAATGTCGCCTTATTCCTGTTGGAATCAGGTGGCATTGTGGTACTTAAAGAAGTGTAACGTAACACATTAATGGCTGCTAAAGGGTCAAACCTTGAGAGTCTGTACATTTGGTATGTGTATTAGGTGTCATATTACTGTGGCTGTTTACATTAAGCTGTAGACTCCCTCAGCTGAACCTGTGTTCTACCATTGCATCAGCAACAGGGATAAAAATGGCCTGTTGCAAATATCCATTGCTCTGATAGTCCACATATGGAAAGGTGTATACAGGGGGCCTGTAAAGAGCCTATATTAGGATGTAATGACATGAAAATTTGAAAGGACTCGAAGGGGAAATATAGTAGATACCTAAAACTATGTATTTGTAAACGAGTTTGTAAACCATATGGATAGACGTGCTTGTGTAATTTTGTATGTTAATATGAGGACTTTATCTGATGTCTTGTTCCTGTGCTCATTTGTTTTACTTCCTGTTGACATATTGGCTATACTCTTGTTTTGATGTAGCCTTTCCTAATATTCTAAGTGCTGTACACTTTTTTATTCTTGATGTACACTTGTGGCTGCGTCTGAGATAATTTTTTTAACACGGCACATCCATAGATTTATTGCCCCATCTGCTCAGAAGATGACTAAACTAAAATTTTGAGGAAGGCTTTAGTTTAATATTACAAATGGGGCAATAAGGCTTATCGACTGTCGATGTCTCTCGCGCCTCTTGCTTCGTGACACGGTGTGTGTGCACGCGTGCGTGTGTGTTTGTGTGTGTCATGCGCATACACACAGACACAAAAAAAAGAAAATTTTCTTTATAATGCATAAGTTCAAGAGCTTCTTATCAGCCTTCATTCGGAGGACTTCAATGTTGATCACAAACTACCTTCCAGGGACAGTGACTGTAACAAACAGGCCATGATAATTATTTTTGCTAAATCAGTAACTTGCATTCATAATTAATGTTATTGAATTTTCTTATTTAAAAATATGTGGAATGTTAATCAGCACATGGCCATTTAATAACATTGGAACTTAGAGCCTTGTAATTTGCTAATAGGGCAGAAATTGACTTTATTGCACTATAGAAAAACAACTACCTCCCAAGGGGTAAACACTAAATCCAATTTAAGCTCTGCTTTTCTTTTATTGTACTCTGTTATCCGCTGTGATGGCTCCATTTCTGTGGTGTTGCATACTGCAGCAGCTGAGCTTTTAAAGTTCTATACCTCATTGGGGTGTGCATATTTCTGGGCAGGCTGAATGCCAATGCACTTAGATGCACTTACTGGAGAACCCAAGTTTGTTGACATTAATTATGGCCCTCCGTAACAGCATCGTAGCCATTGTTACTTTGGAATGTTAAAATCAAAGCAATAAATTTTGACAAAACACTTGTTTTCTATTTTTGCAGAGTAATCTGAGTGGCCACAAGAACATAATTGGCTTTGTGGATTCGGTTATCAACCATGTCGGTGGCGGGGTATACGAGGTCCTCATGCTCATGCACTACTACAAAGGTCAGTGTTTATTATTTTGCAATGTCTTTAAAGTCAGGCTTGAGTAAGGTGCTTGGTTCATTTTTCGTGAGTGAAAATGCGAGGTGAGGGTACCCGCATAAAAGAAAATCAAATGTCTGGCGGCCTTGGACGAAAGAAAGCCCATGCTTTCATGCACAGCCACCTACTGTCCCTACTTCCTGCCATGATATAGGATACAATATTTGGGTGTGGACAGTGCATCTTGCAGGGAGGACTTGTTTCTTCTGTCTCAAAACTGCACCACAAGATAACTTTTCAATCATATGTCTGTCCTATGAGAGGCAGCAATGCTTACTCATCTATGGGAAATGTCAGGTATTTTAGTGTTGTTTTTGGCATGTCATTTTTTTGTGCAGTGAATAAAGTGGCACGGTTGGTCGTTTTTTGTCAAGCCTTTGTCTGCTCAGTGCATGATTTCATGCAGTCAGCAAACAAGAACAATTTTTTAGGAGCTTCTACAAATGCATACTTGCGGCACACTTTTCAAATGTGTCCCATGACAAAGTATTAGCACAGGACAGTGGTGCCCCTGCCACTGACAAAGCAAAAAAATGTGTGCTGGTTCTGTGCTCAGTAAGTGAGCAGACTGTCTGCTGGTTGCTATGGTGCTGAGACTGTTTGCTTTCTACTCCTTGCTTCAATGTTGTGCTGCTTTTTCACCAGTTGATGCTACAATCATTGATCTGTTCAAGGGCAGCGTAAAGGGACTTCATCTGGAAGTGCTCGTGGCAGTTTATGTTGCAAAGTGGGGAACACATTGGTGGAGAGCACCTAGCACTGTGCTCTCCACCAATGTGTTCTGCGGTGATGTGCAAAGGGCAACACCATCTGGTGCCACTGGAAGGAACGACCTTTGTGACATAACAACTGTCGCTGTTATTGGCAGACACGCATAAAGCAATTCAGTGTGCTTTTTTCTACTCTCAGCAGAAACACATGGCTATGCAATTTTTTTGGGCACCTGTGTTGAAACAATGGCCACACCCCCCGCCACGTATCATTCGCACCAGAAATTGCACCACGTGACTCCATCTTTCACTTTTTCTTCAGCAAAGGACAAATTATCAGTGTTGTACCAGCTGCTGAAAGTGTTTTTGCCGGTTAAGAGAAAATTAGCATTTTCTACACAGAACAGTGTCGCTCTTCAGTTTAGAAACCTGCCATCCTGAGTGAAAATTGTCAGAAAGTTGTGAGCAGATGCACTTTTCTGCTAAATCTTATGCCACCAGTAATATGGGGATTGTGGGGCACCCAATTGCATTTGTGTGTGTGTTAATGTGTTCTTAAACCCTTGCTCCTCTTTTCCAACGACAGCAGGACAGAGCGATGGATGTGCTGTCATTTCTCAGTTGCTTTTGCCTGGAAGGTCTAATTGGCAATTACTTCTCACCCTTTCCTGATGGCAATTTCACCCTTGCTCTTCCGAGGCAAAATGCTAGATGCCCGTGTGGTTAGATTTAGGTGCATGTTAAAAAACCCCAAGTAGTTGAACTTTCTGGAGCCCTCTATTGTGGAGTCTTTTGTAATCATATGGTGGTTTTGGGATGTCAAACTCCAACAATTATTATACCTTTGCTCTTCCGGCACCGCATAGCGCTTAGTGTAGTGTGACCACATGTTGTGGGCTCAGGCTAATGTGCCCGGCTTGCTAAGGCTTAAAGGGGTCATGAACCACTCTTCCAAGTAATGATCTAATGACCTCAGTATCGGAGTGTACTGCCTCCCGAATCGATTGCCGCAAAAATTTCTCGAATCCGTCAAGAATCAGCGGAGTTACGGGGGTTTGGCGCACGCTCCCAGCGCTTTCTCTCTTTTCTCGTGCCGACAAGCGCACTGGAAGCTAGACAGGGAGGGATGGCATGGGGGAAAGAAGTTACGTCAGCGCACGTCATGAAACGCGATCGCTCTCCCGCTGTGATTCGCTTGCGCGAGTGCGGTTACCGTGTACTGAGGAGTGCGGCGCCGGCAAGTGGCGGCACCCCACGGCAAGAAGCGCATCTGATCCGAACGCCGCTCTCGATTTACGTCGGCTATCGGCCAATAAGCATGCTATGTCTCTTGCGACGTAAACGGACAGATCCGCGACGTAAACGGACAGACGCCCCGCCCACCGCCGAGAGTGAGAACCGGCCTCTGTTTGAAAAGAGGGTGCCTGGGGAAACGGCAACTTCGCGCTCCGCTTGTGGCCATTACGCGGCGCGCACGACTGCAATATTTGGCTGAGCAGTTCATAGCCGTGTCAGCTTTCCACAGGATGTGTTTTTTCAACAAGCCCAAGGGATGCGTAGCTCGGTACCATGATGGTTTACTGACACAATGGCAAGGTATAGAGATGACTCGGCTGTGGTATCTACAAAAGGGGCTTATTCTCTGATATGTACACGGGGCACGTGCAAACCAGAACTTGAAGCACTAGCGTGGCAGTCATGAACCGTGGGCAACGGCTTCTGGAAAGTCCGCCAAGTCACTTAAGACTGTCCTCAATTATTTCAGCCAGATCCTCGCTCAGATGGATATTGGAGCACACATGTCCCAAGTGACTGACAGGCAAGAGTGGCAAAGGTGAATCAGCCAAGAAAACGCAAGGTGCCGACACACCTTAGGCACTGTGGGGAAAAAAGACTCCTAGGAGAGGGCGAGAGGGGTCCATTGCTTGTGTGCTGCATTAGGGTTTTCCTTACAGTGGTTATTATTTTAAATAAACCATCACGAAAATGCAGTGACAATGGCAACACTAACATTAATTCACGCAGTGTACATCAACAGCTGTGTTATGGAAGTGCTTAAGAAAGGGGGGGGGGAGCAAAAAAAAAGCACAGGACCACAAGGCTGCTGTTCATGTCACTCCATGCTGCACTCTCAAGGCTGCTCCATGCATAGTTTGTCATTTTCCTTGATGATCTATCACTTCATTTCCATGCATCTGCTATATATTAGGCTTTAAATATTGCCTTTTAATGTTTGGATGTATTGACAGCAATGCTTCTTAAATTTAGTTGTATGTTTCTGTGGCATTATGGTGTCACTAAATTAAAATGGGCTATTTTCTAGAGGAAAAAAAAGTAAAATTTAAAAGTTATCACCATGAAATTTTATGTTACATATTGTCAGTGCACATTTCTGCAGACCATTGTGACTGGGATACAACTTTGCGGCCCTATGTTACTTCCGCCTACAACTCTTCTAGGTATGACACCACTGGCTACTCCCTATTTTGCCTGCTCCATGGACATGAACCTTCATTGCCTCTTGATACATGACTTCCTTCTGCCTTTTGATACGCTACTTCCCACTGCTTCAAGTTCAGCCATTACATACATTTGTGATGCCTTAGCGTAAGCTGATACAGCATGTCAGATCGCTCGGGAAGGATTCACAGTCTATCAGTCCTCTCAAAAAGACCACTATGATTGCCACCATGAAGACGTCTCTTGCTCCCAGGGTTCCCTAATGCTGCTGTGGTCTCCATCTTGCTGCATTGATATCATTGCCAGGTTACCAATATCTCATGAAATAATGTGAGTTGTCAATCCAGCTGAGTTTACACGACCACCCTCCACTATTGTACTCATCATGAGACTACAGCTGTATGTGCCTTACACCTCTGTCCTGCCATGAAAAGTGTTGCAAAGAGAAGGGTTCACTCGGTCGGTGGAACAAACATGACAGCAACAAAGTGGTAGAAGAGTCTCAAGGGCTTTGCATTCGTCGGGGCTGCTTCTGGTCACAAGGACCTTGTAACAAGGGCCTTGCATTTGTCGGGGCTGCTTCTGGTCACAAGAACCTTGTAAATATTTGCAAGTACACGCTTTCCCCATGACAGTGCTCTTGCACCTTTACATCTTGTAAGATAAAATAATTTTTTGTGATCTTTCGGCACAAAATATGGATGATTATAGAAAAAGCATGGAGGGAGAGGAGAGATTAGGGTTGGACGTGTTGAGGCCCACACATTAACGATGCAACTGTCTAAGATGGTTGTTTTTATGTCTGTGCCTGGTGTAGCTGTATCAAATTGAACTGCATTAATTGATGTTCATGTAAAAATATCGGTTATTTTCTGCCATGTTCCATAGAGTCAAATCCTTCGTCCACCTGTAAATCTTCTGCATGTGTGCAAGTCAATAGCACTGTCTGTGTCGCTAAGATGGATGTAGGATACAGTTGATTCTTTGTCATACTAGTTTGAGAGCCAGTTCATTATTGCAAACAGGTTTCTAAACTGCTATGTTTTTATTTTTCGGAACTGAAGCGAAACAAAACTAAAGTCCTTTTAACCTGAACCAAACTGTATCTTGCCTTGAGCTGTGTGAAGCCTCTGGCTCTGGATGGGTAAACTGCAGTTATTAATGAGAAAACATGAGCAATATGTTGAAATAGCTAGACTTCTGCAATGCTGGTATAACTGTTATATCTTGCTGTTCACCGTAGTTTTAGTGAAAGTGAAAAAATAATGAATTAAGCACAATAAAATGCAAAACGCAGTTCCTTCTAAATGTTTCAAGTTTGCTTGCCCTTATGCCTCTGAGGGCCAGCAGCTTGTTTAAATGGAAATGCTAGATGAACGGAACCATGGTATTGACTTTGTTCAGCTTTTTATAGGCACACTGCTAGTAAACTTGGTTTAAATAGAACCCATCTTTTGTGAAATTCAGTTAAACAGAACTTTTAACTGTCAGCTAGCTCTTTGGCATATCAAACAGTACAAGCCCAACAACATGTCAAACAATGATGCTATAAAAGAAAATGCTTTCCATCGGGCAGCTATAGTAATGTGGTTGTAATGGTGTTTAAAGGGACACTAAAGGTAAATAACAATTTATGTCGGAGTGAAAGCTCAGTGTATGACGTCTAAAACGGCAATATTATCAGCAGCAGTGCCCTACTTACCGAGAAATTAAGCTAAACGTATCACATGATGAGCACCACGAGTGGGACATTTTGGAAATGATTCCGATGACGTGAGAGAGTCTGACTACAATTAATCACTCGTAATCAAACTAGCTGCAATAAAAAAAGAACCTTCCGTGCATCAAGAGGCGTAATAAAATGCTGCTTGTTTGTTTCCATTTGAATCATGGAAAAAAGAACCTCTTTGGCGTTGCCATTGGGAACGGCGCGTGTTGTTCAAAGGTTCTGCTTTCACCGAACTGTGCTTTGCCTGGCACCCTGCTTCGCTCACGCGGTCGCGTCTCAGTGATAGTTTCGGTATCGCGTACTGCTGCGTGTGTTTTGCGCACTCGTGAAAGTCGCTCTGACAGAAAGTTCGAAAAAATGCCGTATGCATGGGATGTTCCCGGAAGCCCGAATGGCGCATGCCGCCAGTGCACGCCGCCGCGCAGTAAAGACGGGCAACGTTGGCCATGGCAACAGTGACGTGCGAAATACCGCTTTCAGGAGGGTGATTGAAGTGCGCTAACGAGATGCAAACCACTAAAACGTGATTTTATTTCAAAATAAGCTGTTGTGGGAAATCTCCTTTGCAGCCTTTATTAGCGCACTGCGCGATACCGTCCCAACATGGCGTACGTAAGAACAGTTCAAGCACTCCAGCCTCAGACCCACTTCTCTTCTTCGTCTTTTAGTCCGTCCAGCACGCAATTTCTACATCCTCCGCCCCGACAAATTTACTTGCATAATTCTAGTGGCGATAGTAGTTGTATCGGCCTTGTAATCTCCGCGCTGTTTGCTAATCGGATTCTGCATGCTCTAACGTGTCCATCAGTACCCTCGTATACCTTACTAATCCTTCCCATTTTCCAGAATGTTATTGGGACTTTGTCATCACGTATCAATACAATGTCATCAACACTTAAGGTGATTTCTTTCCCCTTATCTTTGCTGAAGTGGGCACTTCTAAGAGCTAGCAGGTAGTCCTTGTACCAGCGGTTCCAGAAAGCGGTTAACCTACGTTGACGGTCTTTCCAAAGGCGCAGTGTGTCTGTGCGCTTCATTGCTGTTACGTGAACTTCATGGTGAGGAAGGACTGTTAGTCGTCCAAGTGCTAGAAAATGAGCTGGTGTAAGAACTTCAAGCTCTTTAGCATCAGCAGATACATATGTTAATGGTCTAGAATTGACCACTGCCTCGACTTCTGCTAAAACTGTGCTCAGTTGCTCAAAGTTGAAGCTACCTTTTCCTAACGTTCTCCGGAGGCAGCCTTTAACCGTTCGTATCATCCTTTCCCAGAAGCCTCCCCACCAGGAAGCACGCTCAGCAATAAATTTCCACGTAATATGACTCATCGCACAAAAGTTCTGTACTTGCGCGTCTCGTAAGATCTCGTATATAGACTTCAATTCCCTGCTAGCTGCTTTAAACGTTAGAGCATTGTCGGAATATAAAACACTTGGTATTCCACGCCGTGCGACAAAACGACGAAAAGCCAGCATAAATGAATTGACAGTCATATCACTACATAATTCTAAATGAACAGCTCTAACTACTGCACATGTAAAAACAACAATATAGGCTTTCTCGGTGAAATCACCTTTCACAAACACAGGCCCGGCAAAGTCGACGCCGCTGACTTGAAATGGCTGTGACTGGGACACTCTGTCTTTGGGAAGAGGTGCTGTCGGTGTCGAAATAGCGTTAAGTCGAAATCGCACACACACAACACATTTACTAATCACTTTCTTGACACACTGACGCCCCCTAAGAAGCCAGAACCTTTCACGTAGTTCAGCGAGCATAGCACTAACACCACCATGAAGAATGCGTCGATGCATGTCGTTCACAATGAGGTGCGCACAATGCTGGTCTGGTGGTAGCAGTGCTGGGAATTTCACGTCGTCCGAAGTCGTCGCATTGTCGAGGCGAGTTTTGATGCGAAGTATGCCCCTTTTGTCCAAGAACGGATGAAGGTCTCGTATGCGCGAACTTTTCTCAAGTGTCCTGCCATTAGATAGTGCAACGATGTCTTTATCGAATGCCCGCAACTGCATGGTTTTAAGCCATACTTCTTCGCTTGCTTGTATTTCTTGAGCACGTAGGGGGCCTTCCCATTGTGGGTGGGTGTTCTTGCGACAATTGTGTATAAACCTCTTGACCCATGCTGTTATACGAACAATCTTCTGCCAGCTACTGTACTTGTTCGCGTCTAGTATGGGCTCTAATATTGTACAGTTAGACACCAATACGATCCCCATTTGTTCTTTCGCTTCGATTAATGTAGCTTTAGAATTAGCGGCCTCGTCTTCTCTCTTTGGCCATGTTTCCGGAGCTGCAGCTAGCCAATCGGGGCCATACCACCACAAGTTACTCTCTTTGAGAATCCGGGCTGACAAACCTCTTGTCACAAGGTCGGCTGGGTTGTTCTTCCCTGTACAGAGACCCCAGCAACTTGGTTCTGTATGAGCTTGAATTTCAATGACCCGGTTACAGACAAACGGCTTCCACTTTGTTGCTATAGACTGTATCCAGCACAGGCAAATGTTGGAATCAGTCCAACAGTAGTATGGAGTGCTCCGTGGTAGTGTGTCTCTTAGAAATGCCGTTAACCTAGCTCCGAGGCATGCCGCTACTAATTCAAGTCTTGGCAACGTCAGCTGTTTTAGCGGAGCAACTCTTGCTTTGGCTAGAAGCTGCTGGATGAAGGTTCTTCCAGATGCGTCTTCTGCTCTCAAATACGCGACAACCCCTTATGCATGAGGGCTCGCGTCAGTAAATACATGTAGTTGGTATCGTGTATGATCACCTTCAAGATCATTGAAAGATCGTCGGCTGATGGAGAAGTCATTAAGATATCCTATTTCTGCAACCCATTTGCACCATTCATCGCTCAGCGGTTCAGGCAGCGACGTATCCCAGTCTAGACCTTGGGTCCAGATTCTTTGAAAGAGCATTTTGGCTCGTATGGTGAATGGTGATAAGAAACCCAACGGATCGAAAATCCGGGAGCTGGTCTGAAGTACGACTCGCTTGGTATTCCCTGGACTGTCAGTCTTCAAGACAGAGTCCAAGTTAACGCTAAGCTTATCCTCTTTGGTGTTCCAGTACAGCCCGAGCACTTTGGTCCAATGAGACTCAGTCGGAAGTGTTTCTCCATTTTGCTGTAGGATGCATCGAAGCAGCTCACAGTTCGTCGCCCATTTCTGCATCTTCATGCCAGCTAGTTCCATTATCTTGTTCATCTGTTTGTACAGCTCTACGGCTTCTTCAGCGGTCGAAACGCCCAGCACTAAGTCATCGACGTAAAAGCTCTTTTTGAGCTTTGCGGCTGTTTCTTCGAACAGTGGTGCGATGTGGTTAAAGTGGTACTGCATAGTAGCAGCCAAAAGAAACGGACTCGACGTTGTTCCGAACGGCACTCTAGTCATTCCTGTTTCTTGTATTCTTGGTAGTGGTTTCCCCAAACAAGGCACCTCCTCGAACCAAAGGAAACGAAGTGCGTCTCGATCTTCAGGTCTTATGTAAATCTGTTAAGAACGCCTTCTGCACGTCGGCGGTTATGCCATATACTTCCAAACGGAACGAGATAAGCATTTTGAGAAGGTTTGCGTTAAGGTTTGGCCCTTTTTCCAGTTCATCATTCAAAGAATGTTCCCCTGCTCCATGGGAAGAGGCGTCGAAGACAACTCGGAGTCTTGTCGTTGTAGAGGTTTCACGGATCACTTCATGATGAGGCATATAGTAGACCTGTTCATGTGTCAAGTTATCAGTGTCGATCTTCTCGGCATGTCCGTCTTTCTCGTACTGCCTAATAGCTTTATCATATGCTTCGAGTGTTTCTTTCTTCTGTGAAAGCCTGCGTACTAAAGAGTGCAATCGTGAAATGGCGACTTTGCGATTATCAGCCAAGTTGCACTCTGCCGTTTTCCTAGGTAGCGCCACTTCATAACGCCCATTTCGGAAACCGATTGTGTCAGTGAACCTTCTTAAGACGACGTCGTCTTGCTTCAGAAATGGCTCTTCAACAATACCAATGGCATCCAGCTCCCAAAACCGTTGTAATGGGTAAGAGATGTCCTCCTTCTCGTGCACGTCAGTTCGCAGCACGCAGATATTGCTGCAGGTATATTGGGTGGTTTGTCCCTCGACGGACGACGGTCCTTGGAGAGTCCACCCCATTCTCGTGTTAATGGCAATTAATGCTCTGGTGTCCGAGTCCCACCGTACTTCGCTGTTTTTGGGCATTAGCTTCCACAGCTGGTCGGATCCAATGAGAAGACTTACCCCGGGTTCGCAAGTGACGCTCGGGAAAACAACTGCACCTGCTAATGGTTTGCCTTCTGCTATGATGACTTGCAGAAATTTGTTTGTTTGTGGGGCTTTGATCATGTCGTCACAGATGAAAGGAACGACAACAGCCTCCATTTGTACTGATGTGTTGTCGTGTTGGTTCCGAAGCAAAAAGCTGACGACCTTTGCGCGTCGGGTGAGTTCCGATCGCCCTCGTCCAAATGTGCTGATCACCAAATCGATCTCCCGTATCGGCGTTAGCCTCAGCTTCTTACTAACGTCTTCTCGTACAAACGTTCTCTGACTGCCGTTGTCGTCATCCATGCTCGAAACGTCTGGAGGAGAACTTCGGCGTTAAGTCCAGCAGTTGCGCCGTTCGTAGCAACATGCATAGCAGCGTCAGAAGTATTTCCAGTTGCCCCCGCGGTACACATTGTAGATGCATGACGACGTTTGCATACTTTGCATTGTACTCTGCGGCGGCAGTCGCGTGCCAGGTGTCCTTTTGCAGTACACTTGTAGCAATGACCATCCACTGTGAGCAAATTGCGCTTCTCTGCTACGCTGAGGTGGCTAGTGCATTCCTCAGTAGTGTGGTCAGTTGCCGGACAGAAGACGCAGGGCGCGGAAGAACCGTTTGTCCTGTTATGAAGCACCCTGGCAGACGGAGGCGACAAAGGCTTTTGGGAGCTCTGAGTAACATCGCTACGAGTGTTCATGAACCCTGGAGTCGAGATCTGTGCGCTTCTCTCATGGCACTCCACTTCGATCCGAAGAAAGTGCAGCAAACGCCCCATCTCCTCGTGCGAAGATTGTGTACTGCAGGCGTCAGTTGAAACGGAACGTGACTCCCTGCTCTCCTGTTTATAGTAGTCAACTACTATGTCAGCAGGGATAACTTTCAACAGTACTTCGCTCAGCATGGCTGCGTATGACACTGCGCTAACTCCAAGGTTCGCGAGTCCTCTCTGGTTCACTTGTACTTCGTCGTACAGCTTCCACAAGGCTGATACGTCGCTCGACGACCTGACGGGTTTTAGTGTGCGGAGCCTCTCCAGGTGCTTGTGCTCGATTAGCTTCGCGTTCCCAAATCTTTGTTTTAATATTTCAAGTGCGTCGCGGTAAGATGAATCTGTGACCTGAATTCCGGCGACTGCTTGAGCAGCGGCTCCGTCGAGTAACGACACAAGATAGTGGAACCGATCCGTGTTGGACAAGCTCGGGTTATCGTGCACGGAGTGCCGAAACATGTCCCAAAACCGCTGCCATCGAGTTAAACTGCCGTCAAAGCACAAAAGTTCTGACTTGGGCAATCGTGCACCAAACTCACGTTGAGGTCGCGTCGGTTCCCTCTCCGAGGTCGCTGGTGGGTCCTCCTCAGTAGTGGTTGCAGGCGGATGCGCCGTCGAAGCCGGTGAGGAGACCTTGAGCCTGTTCATGTGGTGTTCGAGCTGGGCCAAAGCGCTGGTAGCAGCGTCTTCATATTCCATAACGGAATCGTAGTCTTCTGCCACCTGCTCGTCTGTCAGGAAGGTTTCCAACTCGGCGTTCAGCGCAGCTAACTCCGTCTGGACCGCCTTTAACCGGCTGTGGAGGACGTGAAGCGTCGAGAGCTCGAACTGGTCTGACTGTACGAGCTGATTTACCTCATTCACAATCCTCGTACTCTGGGATCGACGCGAAGCCCGCTTGTTCTTGGCACGCTCCATGACGGTCTGGTTGCAAGAAGAGACTCAGTGCAAGAAGTCTGGTTGCAAGAAGTAGTCCCAGATCGGAAGCGACAGCTCGTGGGATGAAGGCCGCGGCTTCCCGAGTCTTCGGCACCAAAATGTTGTGGGAAATCTCCTTTGCAGCCTTTAGCGCACTGCGCGATACCGTCCCAACATGGCGTACGTAAGAACAGTTCAAGCACTCCAGCCTCAGACCCACTTCTCCTCTTCTTCGTCTTTCAGTCCGTCCAGCACGCAATTTCTACATAAGCATTTCCTTGGCACAAAAGTAGCCCTACGAGGTTTCTGGACCGCTATTTCAACAATCAACGTCGACTTAATATTTGCCTTTAGTGTCCCTTTAAATAATGAAGACTTTGTAAAGCGAGTAAATGATCCGAGCAGGAAGATGCTAAGATGAGCACAAACCCTAAGATACATTTTTATCAGAAGTTCTGCAAGCTCAGGGCCTCTTCGAAATTGAGTGGTGTCTGTGTGTTTGACTTGCTCTCAATGGCACATTGTAACAGACATGTAGGATGTGTTCACGCAGTATTTGGGCTTCAAGCATGCATATTGATAGGCACTGTTACGAATCAGGCCAGCTTGCTACTGCACTGCATTTGTTCTGCAATAAAGACATGACAAGTGTTTAGTTGTTTGCGAAGGGCACTGCTGCATTCTGAGCACCAAAGGCATTTAGGCCTTATGGTGATAGGAAAGGTTGTGCAGTGGTGTACGTCAAAGTAACTTTCCATCTACTTCAGAGAGCATGTCATGTGATGAGCAACTATTATGGCAAATATATTTTGGAGAAGACTTCGGTATAAACAGTCAGTAGTGATGGTTTATAGATGGCAGTATGAGACAGTCGAGTGAGATTTTATTGGAAAATAGCCCATTGAAAAACATGTCATAATGAGACATGCTTTTTTAATTCAGTTTTACTTAGAGGATTACAAAAGGGGCTCTTCGTAGTACTCTTGTGCAGCCAAGTGGCTAGCAGTTTTTTCTTTGTATAGTGTAACTTAATGCGCTCTTTAGTGTTTCTTAATCTACGTGTGCCATCATTCAGTGTTTGCTGCCTTCTGCAAAATATAATTCATTGACTCACTGTGTGCTTTATATACTGTATGCAAATGTATTTTGACTATCTGTTAATGGTGTTCGTAAGTGGAATTTTCTAATCAAATCACTCAGGGACATACGTGGAAAGACAGGCTCAAATATAGCACTAAATATTGAATTTCCTATCGTTTGGATGAAGTGCATCAGGAAGAGGTGCAGTTGAAGCTGTATTATAAACAAACTTGTTTGTGAAAACATGTAATACAGCTTGCGACTGTAAATCTAGGTGAATGAGTATGTGTGTAGGGGTACTACTCTCGGTTAGGTGCACAGAGTTTGGTTTGCTATGTATTCATGCAAGCCATAAAATGATTGGTGCACCATTTTCAGTAAAAGAACTAAGTATAATACTGGAATGCCATATTCATGTGTAGCCTCCATGAGGCTAACAGGGTGACAGGAACTGCCAGGCATTTTTCACTCTTGCTAATTTTGCAAATTTTCAGGCTTCATTAAAAGAAAAGAGCTGTTGCTTATCAGATCAGTGTAAGTTGTTATGCAGTAAGTTCGCTGTGTAGGATAGCTCATTATTTGGTACTTTTTTTTAACCCGAAAGTGTTTTATGCTGGGGACCACCAAGTACATCCGTCACGGATATGACGTTGATAAAATGGACGCCAACGGGTGAGAAAGCAAAAACCAAGAAAAAGATACCCCGCTAGGAATCGAACCCACGACATTGCAGCTGCGACGGCAAGCGCCCGACGCCCTACCGACTAAGCTAACGCGGGAGATGCGAGACACGGCGCGAACGCGCCTTATATCTTTCACACATTCTCTTTCGCGGCGGGCGGAGTGGGGCGGTGCCGCCGTCTGTGAGATGTGAAAAGGAGTAATGCTTCACGATCGACACTTACTAGCTCTTCCTCTGAGATTGCGCGCAATATCGGAGGTCATGGTTACAGCGTCTCGATACCAGAGAGGTAGACTGGCCGCGCTGGCGTCGCCGAGGCACCCTTCACGCAGTTACGTTCTTTGCCTTTGGCTTCGTGTTAGCGTGCGTCGGCTCATCGGAGTAGTGCGGCTTCCATGTGCACCAACGGGATTTCTCCACCGCCGACTGCTTCAATTGCGAGAGCACCGACTAACGAAACTGCTGCAATACGCGTTGCAGAAAGGACGCGATTTCAACGGGCGAATGTCGTGCCTTGGTGAAGCGAGAGCAGCGCCTGTGGGACAGAAACCAGCGGGATGCACGCGTTTGCGGCTCAGGCTACGAACCTCTACCTCCCGTGTTGCTGAAGCGCAGTGTGTGTTAGTGTATGCATGAGCACAGGCGTCGGCTACCCATTACTAGAAAGCGCACACCATGCCGCTTCTCTCCTTAATTGACGACGCTTTGAAGAAGTGCATACCGGGTACCAGTGTTGATTATGAGCTTGTTGATATCATCCTTACGCGGAATTCGCGATTCGCTGTGTCCAAATATATGTTCACACCGTCAGCTACCACAACTGTTTAATCATGATCATGGGCGTTTGTCGTCACTATAGAGACATGCTGTCAACATGGGTGCATCCACGTCAAACGGTGCTATAGCTGCCAAACACGAATAGACATTGTACAAGCTCTCATATATCACTACACAATAAGCACTACTTCTGTGAAGACACGTTTCACTTTCGTGTTATACCGATTCCTATGACGGAGGGATCAGCCATGTTTTTTTTGTAATGACAATGAGTCATTCAGAACTATTGCAGGACTATTCCCTTCTTAGTTAACAGTGCACATTTCAAGCAAAGTTGTCTGTTTGACAATTGATCGAATAGGTCCTTCTGCATGAAGCTCTCTGAAATTTTTGCCAGTACATCTACACCATATTTGACCTTAAGGAATGTTCAAACATTTAAGTATTCAGATTTCTGCATATAAATTAAATAATGTATGCAGTATGATCATTATTTGAAATTGAATATTCACTTCTGTGCTTTGTTCTCTTGTTTATCTGATGGACTTGCCAAGTTTGTGCAATTTGTGTGTGAAAAGATAGTCCATTTTGTGCAGGGCATGTGCTGCAGCTGATGAATGACAAGCTCCATACTGGATTCTCGGAGCAGGAAGTTCTCAAAATCTTTTGTGACATTTGTGAAGCGGTGTCAAGGCTGCACCATTGTCAAACACCCATTGTGCACAGGGACCTCAAGGTAGTGTTTACTGTGTTGCTTACCTCTCAGCAACCAAGCAGCCTCACCTTGTTTGTTTCCCTCTCTTGTCTAATCATTAACAATATTGTCATGCAGTTTTGGTCTTGGGGAGCAGAAGGTGGTTGAGTGGTGCCAAACATGAATCAACTCAATGTTTGGTGCCGCTGGGTTGTTAAATATTAGGCAGGTACTGCAAGACTGCATTGAAACTTGACTTACGCAAACATGAAAACAAGGTGGGTGTCTTAAAACAAATCTTGCTTTGTTTTTTACCTTGCTTGTTGGCCTCTCCATGCCTCCATGAACTGGCTTACAAGCTAAATAACTCTCAATAGGAAATCTGTCATCTATAGTGTATTGCTGTATATGGCAAGTCAGTTCTGTGAGAGCCCACAATGTAGAGGAAGGTTCAGGAAAGGGTATTACTGTCATTGACCCAATTGTGGCATACAGGGAAAGGTACAGAAAAATCTTATCTTATGTGGATTCCTCAGAAAGAAAGTGTTGAGCAAACGAAAAATTCATCTTGATCTGCGGTTTAAACTCGGGACTAGTGCCTCTACGTACAGGTTGCTATACCGTCCGAGTGCTGGCAGAACTCTTATTGTAGTTGTCACTCTGGTGCCTCTGAAAAGTGCTGTTAAAGTGCATCACAAATTTCCAGCTATAAAATTTGGTACGAAGGAGGATGGGGTTCTTTAAAATGTCATAAACTGTCGAACCCAAGGTCAACACCTTCAGGATGTTTCAGCATGTTTGCATCATTTATTTCCACTTGGCATGAATACTTTATCGATGAATTAGGAACAGGTCAGTGCATAATGTTAGTTGCCCTCTAGTCTGACACAATATTTCTGCACTAATTCTAGCATTGTGCACTGCTTACTTTCAAAATTGCTTTACATGGTGTTGTGTTATCTAATTCATGAAATAGAAATAGGCTACTTTAGTTTGAAACTTGTTGAATATGAAGCAGTGATAGCGCTGAATTTTTTTTTAGTTCCTGTGCTGTGCCCCTGTAGCATATATACTTATCAATACAGTTAAATATTGATATAACGAAGTTCTCGGTATAACAAAGTTCTTCAGCTTATATAACTTAAAAGTCATAGAGCATTGTGAATTTTTGACCTCAATATAATGAGGTATGTTTATCCGTACTTTCAATATAACAACAGTGTTTACTGCTCCCTCAGTGGAAGACTGGGACAATACGTTTTAATGTCTGCAGGCACTGTTTGTCGAATGGTTGGATTGAATTTGATATCGTTAATCTACCCATGCCAGGCTGTTGAAGCGTAGCATGGCCTCATTGATTGTCTACGTCTTTACTTAGTAGCGGACAATTACAGAGGCTGTGAGCAGAGCAATGTCTGTTTCGGCAGCAGCAAAGTTAGCTGGCCACGGCTTCTGATATTTGCCACCAGATCTCTGAGGCCATAAGCTGGCGAATGCGATGTTGATCAGAGGCACTAGGAGGGCATATGTACCTGTGAATTGTATAATGGACTCCACGCAGCATAGTTCTATATTCTGCATGTGCCTTGCATCGGAGCCCTATTTGGGTGTTTTTTTTTTTTTTTTTGTCATCGAGAAGGCTAGTATATTGCAACTGATCTCCATAGGTAAAAAATTGGATGTCAGTTCTTGTTTTATATACCACATTGCTCACTTTCTTTGATGTAAAGTCAAAAGAAGCTGTCATCAACTCACTGAAGAAAAGGAATAATTCTGAGCAAGGGCAATCTAACAGATGCTTTTACGGCAACTACTGAGTGTTTTCAGTTAGTGTTGCATGCAACATTTTACTGCAGTATTGCCACCTACTCCATGTCAAGTGGGTGCTCCTTGATAAAAAAGATGACCAAGGCTTTTAGTGAGCCAATGCATGATGGTGACTCGTACTACAAAACAGGGACCGCTATAGAGTCGCTGCTGACCAACATGTCCATGACGTGCCACTCGCCGTTCTCCTCTTGCTGCATGACGAAATTGTTGCCCTCGTCTTCTTCTTTGGCCAGCCGACTTCCGTCAATGCCTGCGTCTTTTTTCTTACCTCCTGCCTTGTTCTTTTCTATCTCCTCCTCTTCCTGACCTCCATGCTTCTCGACATCTTCCCTTGGGTCACTTTCCATTTCTGTGGCCGTCTTGTCGCTGTCAGCTGCTTCCCAGTTCTCAGCGCCGTGTTCACCTCCTGCGTTCTCCTCATCTGCATCCTCTTCGCCATCTCGGCACTCCCAGGCCTCTTCATTACCACGCTGCGGCTCCCCAACCAGCTTTTTGCAGTGCTGTGATTCACCGACCTCCTCTTCGCCTTCCTGGCAGTCTCCAGCTTCGTTTTCAACGATCTCCTCAACCATTTTCACACATTCCTCGTCGCTCACGTTTTCCGCGCCCTCGTCGTCCCCTGGTACTGCCTCATCACTCACATTCTGCACATCAGTAGCACTGTCTGCATTCTCGACGTCCTTCTTAGCAGTCTCGGCAGTCTCAGATGTGGCAGGCACGGAATCTTCCTCAGTAGTGCTGTTGTGGTTCTCGTCCTCCGCCCTCTGGTCGCCGCCAGGTGCCGACGTGCGTAGTTTCCCCGTCGTCCGCAGCCCGTCAATTGGGATTCCCCTGGCCTCAAGGAAAGCGTCGATATCCGCGGCGAGCCGTTTGAGTATCTCGAGCAGTCGTGCCCACTCGGGACCCATCAGTCCCAGGTGGAGCCAGAGAAGAAACCTCCTATAATGGCCAAGTCTTGGGCCCTGACTGCCCGCTGTTCTGCCGAGCGGGAGCATGCCAAGCACGAGCACGGCTTTGTTCTTCCCGTTCTGTTTCCCTGGCCACCACCAGCGCCTCCACAGTATTTAATTTGTTACACCAAATAAATTTAGCATTTGTAACTGTAGCGAAGTTTTAAACACTGCAGAATTAATCAAGAAATAAGAAAAGCAGCACAAGTTTAAGGTGAGGTCCAATTATAATACGGAAAAAATTACAATATTGTAAAGGGTGAGAAGAAAATAGCTTTTAACTTAGCAAGGGTAGATATTTGGCCTTGTTGGTGCGACATATTCATATTGTAAAGCGCAGAACTAAAATGACAAGGACGGGACAGGGAGTAACACATACACAAGCGCTAACTTTCAACAATGATTTATTGGAAGCCGGATCAAACATATATACATGAAAACTTATGATCACTCAGGCATGCGGAGGCATCAAGGAATGATAATTCTTTTCTGGATAATGACAATGATGGTGCGCTGATGCAATCTTGCCCTAACTTACGTGTGGTAGCCGATTCAACAATCAACCGCATAGTTTCATCTTTGTGCATGCGTACAACCGAGCACTCATCAAAAACAGGCAAACACCCGCACGTGCTCAATGACAGGCTTAGAGAGCACCAAAACAATGTAAAGAACGGTGGCGATGGTTTGCTTTTCACGCATTGCAGCATGTGTGGGTGTTTGCACCCACATGTGGCAAAGTAAGGTTCGGACATGCAAAAGTTTGCTTGATATTTCGCAAAAAAAATTGTTTCGTGTGGATCGCGCTGCGAAAGGTTCTTCATTATGGGAGTGAAGTGTCTGCAGGGGTGGTCACATATCCCTCGCAGACACCGTATGTGCCATGCTCACCTTGTCATTAATGCTTAACCACAATGCACATCGGGTATGTTGCTATGAAGCCAGCATATGACATTATTTCGTATGAAAAGCCTGATTGATGACTGCTCTCTAGTTTTTGGTCATGTCTCCTTGTTTACATCAGAGCAGCATTTCCCGTATTGCAGGCTATTCAGAATATACACTGAAAAGCTGCAGACTTGTTTATGTGATGCTCTAAGTGATGCCAAACTCTGTTAAGACTGCTCCCGGAACGGCACGGAAATTGGATGGGGTGCTTGCTCGGGTGTGGGAACTTGCTCGTAATTTTGCGGTACATCATTATTGCCATATCTGCTGCAGCAGTAATTTGGGTTATTTTAAGAAGAATGTTTCAAAATGAATGTGCTTGTTATTTCTCTGGGTAGTGATGACAACAGAGAGACTGAAAACGAATGTAGTATTAACCCAAGGACAGGTGCTATGTTGAGTGAGCTGCCTCAATAGCCAATGTGTCTGATCACAAGCACTGTAAGGATTGCGACAAAATTTTCACTTGCTGGAGCCACTCTGACTGCATGCAATATGCATTTCACTGTCTTCTATTTCAAAGTATATTGTGGTATCTTTCCATCTCGGGAATTATGAAACATAAACTTTGGAATAAAAGTTATCACAAAATGCATTATTTTTCAATTGAAATATTCCCTAATGTGCTTATATGAACCACAAAAAAAGGACTTTGCCATCAGACCATTTGGAGAATCAGTTGTAAATTTGGTTGTTTAGTGCATACATATGGAATGTGAACTTGTGCACATGGTATCATTTCTTTGCGCAGCTATTGAGAAAATCATAATCCTTTATTTATTCTGAAAGTCTTTAGCAAAATAAAAGCACAGAGCAAGGTATTATGTAACAAATAAAACAGCAGAATATCTCTCTCTAAGAGTGCATAAAGACTAAGACTTAGATTGCCACTTTTTCAAATATCAGTGCTGGAGAGGCATATTGGTCTTGCATCTTTCTAGTAAAGGAAAGTGTGTAAGCAGTAACTTGCGAACAGCCCACCTTTGAATAATTGCCATTTTAAAGCAAGTAAGGGGCATTGTTACAGTACTGAAGAATGGGCTGTACATGCTTTTGTGAAAATACTACTTGACTCTTTACATGTTTAGAGGATCCCTTTTTCTTTTTGTCACAGTTTAGAAACAAGCAGAACTGTCGCTTTTTGTTGACATCACTGTAGTTCCAGGGTAGTTCATCTTTCACCGCAGGTATCAAACTTTTAGACTCTTGCTGATGTGGTTCATGGGTTGTGGTTTACCGATAATGAGGTTGCTGAAATTGCTGGTCAAAGTTTAGTAGAGTGAAGGCACGTAACACTTTGGTTTCCATACAGCTCGTAGGAAAATTTGAGCACATTTGTTTATATTTACTGTACACATTTGTGCTAGAAGTCGCAAATACAGAAACGAAACTGGCTGCATGTTATCTGTATTTTCTTCCCGATACCTCTTGCAGGTCAGCAGGTCAACTCCTCACTACTTCTCTCAGTAACGCACTCTTCTAAAGGTGATTTAAAGCAATACATAAGTAGCTGTTATTTGAAAATTGTACTGGTTAGCAGTGTACTAAATTCATTATTTGAATAGGTATTTCAAATATTAAAAGGACACAAAAGAGAAAAATCAGTTGGCCTGTATTAGTTGAATACCCTCATACAGTACTAAAGAGTCACACTTATGGGATGTGGCCTCACCTAGCCTCTACTTTGGGGGTTTCAGGTGGAGAACATTCTAATCAGCGATGCTGGCCACTATGTATTGTGTGACTTTGGTAGTGCCACTGCCAAGAGCCTCAATCCTCAAGCGCAGGGAGTGGCAGCAGTCGAGGAGGAAATCCTCAAGTAAGTTTTTCAAAGCATTCATGTTATTGTGCCACGGTTGTACAAGATTTGCTTTAGAAGCTAGACTAAGGTGTCATGATGAAAGTATGTAGTAGCAAACTGTAATTGCAATTGCCGGGGCTCGTGCAACCAAGCACTGCAGAAACTTTAGTAGGGAGAGCCCACAAGGGGAGTGGCAGCTTTCTTAGAACGTTTTTTTTTTATAAGCTCTCTTTGGGTCTTCCTTTCGTTTACCATCATTCAATTCTTTCTGACGATTTCTTTCAGCCCCCTGCAGTCGTTTTTTCTCGCCGCGATCACCAGTACAAAGTCAAACGACCCATGTGTCACACTCATCGTTTCGCTAATTCATTCATACCACGCACTATCATTGAATGGAACCATTTATCATCGCACGTAGCTACCGAAAAAAACATAACGAAATTTCAAGATCTTCTACGCACTGAGCGTATTGCCTAAACGTGGTGTCCTACCTAGTTCATTTCTTTTCACCTTTTTCCTTTTTCATTTCGCATATTGTAGCGGTATTCCTTCTGTATTGTGTATTTCATGTACTCTGTTTGCGTAGGCATTCAGTAACTGCCTACTGTGCTTGCACCTTTTCCTTTTTTTACCATTTGTTTCTAGTTACTTCAGTATGTTGTAGTTTGCATTTACTTCATTTTCGTTGTTGTTGTTGTTTTCTGACTATGTATACCAGCCAATTGTCAAGATTGTACTTTTTACCGTTTTTCTTACTCTGTTATTTTTCACAATTTATTGTAAAATGTCCCCCTATGTAATACCCTCGTTGAGGGCCTTTAGGGGTATTTTGAATAAAAAATAATAAAATAAGTGTGTGTGCATGGTTGTCTGGCTGAGTAAACAGTGTTGGTCCTGTAGACAGACAAGTTTTAATATATCACCATTGCATAGCCCGTCTGTTTGTGCATACCATACTACTTGTCATCATCACCGTTCTGACGTTTTGACATGCCTTGAACAAGCTGCCCTTACACTCACTTGAAAGAGATGTCAATTTGGCCAATGAGAGGCAGCAGTACTTGGACATCTAGTGGACGAGCATGGTGTGTGACCAGACCCGCAGAAGGTCACTGCATTCAGCAATTTTAAAGGGCCCCTAAACACGTCTTACTAGTGCTTACCTACGGAGCAGAAACCTTGAGGCTTATGAAGAGGGCTCAACTTCAATTGAGGATGATGCAGCGAGCCATAGAAGGGAAAATGGTAGGTGTAACCTTAAGGGACAAGAAGAGAGCAGAGTGGATCAGGGAACAAATGGGCATTAAGGACATCTTAGTCAAAATCAAGAAGAGGAAATGGGCATGGGCAGGGCATGTAGTGCATAGGCAAGATAACTGCTGGTCATTAACTCTTTCCTTACCACGACAAAATCGTTATTTTTCATATGTCTCGGGAACAAAGTTGCAAAACACTCATAACAAAGAAAATTCAGAATATACATTTTGAAGATAAATGACCCCGAAATAATATAAAAAATAATAAATGTTCTACACAGTGTTTCTATTGAAATATACAAAAAAATCTGAACAGAGGTACTGCTTCGCTGCTCGTGCAATGCGGTGAAGCATTTCCTGGTTTTCGTGAGACACAGCTGCCCTCGTGCACTTCTCGCATAATTATTTTGTTTTTTTACGAGAATAGCCTGCTGATGTTCCAATATAGATGGATGCCCGCGATGTGAACAACACCAATATAAATCAGATGTGCGATGAACTTCACCAGTTCGTGTGGCGTCACCTTTTTCCATGAGCCACCTCTCTCCGCATAGGTAGGCGTCCCAAAATATGCATCCAAGTATATTTATTCGTATTTTTGCAGATAGTATTGAAAAAAAAAAACGAAATCATGCGCAGTCCTAAAACGTCTCGCGCCTCTCTGTAGTGCTGGGCCTAGATGTGCTCCGGCAGCCTTCGTGTCATGAGAAGCTTTGCAGCCGGCGCCAGCACATCATGCCCCAGCAACGTGTGGACCTCGCACGTAATCAGAGTAGCTCTAAGATTGGGCACAAAGGTCAGTAGCTACGCATGTGCCGCGGGGGAGACCACTTGAGGCCGTAAACGAAACCAACCCCTGAACGGTTGCGGATGTCCCAGGCTGATGCAAAATATCCTCGCCATCAGAGCTTGCAGCAGAGGTGCTGTCATCTTCAGACTCAAAGCTCGTCGTCACTAAAGTCAGGTGTGGTTGCAAGATAGTTTCGAACGCAGTGCGTTTATCACGGTGCAGGGGCGCACACATGCGCGCTTGACGACGACTCCATAGGAGCGACTAGCGACACGGGATGCGGCCGTGTGTCTGATATAACAATAGGAGTGAAACCGAAGCTGCTGGGATCTGGCTGAAAAGGCCACGTCCACACGTCATGCCAGTGGCGGACCTTCGGAAATAATTTTTGGCGGAATAAATCTTCGGCTCCAAACAACAGCTCTCTAGTGAACAGCTGGCTTAAATTTCAGGCTGTTATTTCCACTCAACGCTGTCAGATTGCGAAGCTGACACCATAATTTGATATTTGACCTGCAAAAGTTCTTTTGATTACAGAACTTTGATGTTACTGAAGCATAACCCCAAGCAACACGCATTTCTCTTAAGTTCGTCAGCCAAGTGCATTTTCCCACCAACACACGCACATTGGTTCACGCAAAGGTCTGTCAAAAATCACTGTGCTGCCAAAACAGGCAAATTCAAACTGATTCTGAAAGTTCAGTGGCTGGACTAACTAGTAGGAGGTGCGAGGTGCACAAGAAACAAATTCAACATGCCAAACTCGACGATTCAAAGCATCGATCACCGGTGATCGATTTATTTGACTAGGCGCGGGTAGCGAAAGAGTTAAGAGTAATAGACTGGATTCCAAGAGAAGGCAAGTATGCAAGGGAGAGGCAGAAAGTTGGGGAATAACGGGGCCGCAGCAAGCACGGGACTGAGTTCAGTGGCAAAACATGGAGAGGCCTCTGCCATGAAGACAGCGCTGTCTGGCTGATGATGAGGAAAGCACTCCGAGGTCAAAATTTACGCGATGCATATTAGAACCCTTGATGCTAGCAACGCAATCTGAAATGCAGTGGAAACGCTCTTCTTCAGGAACAAGTCTAGTGATTGTACGCGGCAGGCTTAAAACGTCTATTGGTTTCAGGTTCGCGTGACGATCGCTGACGATCGGTTCGCGTGACGATCGCCGCCAGAAGCAGATGTACGCCGACTGGATGAGGGTAGCTAAGCAGCATGCGGAAATTATATGGAGGGTAAAACTTCGAGAACTTCAACCATGTCAAAATTTAGTTGTGGTTTTGCAGTTGTGCACGTGTCCACAATGAACATGTGGCAGTGAGAATTTTTCAAAATGGTGCCTGAAAAGTGTAGTTACATGTGTTTGATGATTGAAACACAGCCCTCGCTCATTTCACTCTTCCCTTTGCTGCACGTCGTTCGGCGGTTCATCTCCTCCTTGCACAAAGAGCAGTTAGTGCAGCTATATCTGCTGCACACAAACAGGTTCGTGTTGGTGCTGACGTGACAGCCAATGCTGGTTAAACCAAAAGGCCTGGAGAGGAGCACAGGATTGTTTTTCTATTTAGTGGCACGCCCACAGCTCTTAGCACTGCCGCATTTGGCATTGTTGGTTGTAATGGCATTCTGAACTCTATGCACATGTTTACTTGAAATGTTAAAAAACCGGAGATGGTTTAGGGGCCCTCTAAACAACTGCAGTTCATAATGCGATCTGGGCCTTTGCTCGCACTTCCGATGTTTTGTGCCTGACTTTGCTGATACTGCCTACCCTATGACTTTATTTCTGCTCAAGGATAAGCCTTTCACCTGGAGAGCGGATTTTGGTTCCTTATTTTGTCCACTTAAGTTCCTGCTCTCCTCCGTACCCTTCCGCCACAATAGAAGTACACACTGACACAAGTGGAATTGGCCTGGGTGCCTTCCTTATCCAGCATTTTGGCAATGCTGAGCATGCCATTGCCTATGCCAGCCATTCATTTAGCGAGGCCAAACACACTTGCACCATCACTGAGCATGGGTGCCTCGCTGTGGCTTTTGCTGTCTGTAAGTTTCGCTCATATCTTTACGGGCACCACTTTACGATAGTTAATGATCACCATTCACTACATTGGTTGGTTTGTCTTCGTGACTCATGTGACCGCATTGCTCAGTGGACACTACATTTAAAGGAATTTCACTTTGCAATCCATTACAAGAGTGACTGTCATCATGTGGATGCTGACTGTATCTCAAGGCTGCTCCCTCTTTCAACTGCATGTGATACTGACAATTTTGACGAGTTTCTAGCAGCCATTGGTGACACTTTTTTTGCAAACGTAGCCACTTTCCTTCAATAATAGTACAATGACCGTAGCCTGGATGATGCCCTCTTCAATTCAGCTGCTCAGCCTACAGGTAAGAATGGTTTTGTTATCCAAGATGGCCTGTTCTACAAAAAGGATTGCACGGCTCTCCTTAGCGGTCACTGAGGATTTGAGAAGATGTGCTCGACGTGACTGCTGGGCACATGGGCTACACCAAAACATGCCACCGCGTTCAGGGTCTATTCTACTGGCCTAGTACGCGACAGAATGTAGAAAAGTATGTGGCCGGCTGTGACAAGTGCCTGCAGTTCAAGTGCTCTAATACTGTTCCGGTTGTCCTACACCCTGTTGACATCACCCTCAGCTCCTTTTGAAATGGTTGGAGTGGATCTTCTTGGCCCATTCCCGTACTTGTCAAATAACAGCCATTGTGCTATAGTCTGCGTCGACCATCTGACGCATTATGCTGAAACTACAGCGATGGCAATGGCTATCAATGTTTCGAGCCTCGTCCTGTCTTCCATTATGCTGCGTCATGGACCCCCTCGTCTTATTGTGACCGATCGTGGCCGCCAGTTCGTGGCCGACCTAGTTGAGCTCTTGCATCTCTGTGCTTGTCAGTTTCTCCATGTGACCCCATGTCACCCGCTGACAAATGGTCTTGTCGAGCGCACCAACAGAACTTTGATGAATGGGCTTTCAATGTACATTAATTCCCCACAAAAATTGGAATGGCATCTTATTCTTTATCACATATGCCTACAACACTGCAAAGCATGAAGCTGCCGGCTACAGCCCCTTCTATCATCATGTTAGACCACCCCCAGCTTCCTTGGCACCATTCTGCTTTTCGCTGCTCATGCGGACTCTTCTATTGCCCAGACTATCTGCGACACTGAGGAAGCACATAGTGTAGCTCCGCTCCATAGGTTGCATCCCAGTACTGCTTCAAGATAAGCTACAATTCATGGCACATAGATGTGTCGTGCAACAACAAAGGGGACATAGTACAACTTTGGACACCACTACACAAGGCGGCCTTTTTGTCATCATTGATTGCCTAAGCGATATGGCCCATTTGATTGCTCATTTCATATCTCATGGCTTCCATTCTAGGCAGACACAGCTTGTTCATCCACCTAAAACGCTGTCATCCCCGTGACTCTTGAGTGCGCGTAACAGTTATTTGCCCAGTGGGCTTTGACTGTGAATGGAGGAGTGTTACACTAAAGCGACAGCAGAGATGAAAGAAGAGGAGGACAAAGAGTGTTTGTCTTTGGAGCGGCTTGGTGTCAGCACGACAACACTTCTTCCCTTTTCATCAGTTTATTTTTAAAGAGACACACCCTATTGTAACAGTTTGAATATGTATTTTACTCTTTTTACTGTGATTTGATTTTAGGCTACTATACAGTCAAATTACATTACTGTTAGCATTTGTAGTGTTCATTGGCACCTATTACTCATTTTCTTGGCACTCTTTGGCCAGGCCTGGCCACTGCGTTAGTAAAATCCATACATCTTCTTCATCAGGCTTGAGATTTCAGCCCTCTGCACCCACCCTGCATACCTACTATATCCACAGATAATTTCAGCAAATTCAATTTATCAAAGATGCCAATGCTTTCATTCTTTGTGGTTAATGGTTTTGTTTGTTTTCAGGTACACAACGCTAGCCTACCGTGCACCTGAGATGGTGGAGCTCTACAGTGGGAGACTTATCACGACAAAAGCAGATATTTGGGTAAGATATGTTTTTCATTTTCTCTTTGCTTGAGAGTTACACTGGGGTAATGTGACATAAAAACTAGAGGTGTGTGAATATTCAAAAGTTTCCAATATCAGTCTAATATTACATTTGCAATATTCACATTCGATTCGAAAACCATGTATTAGAAAAGTTTTGGATATTCGAAGTGGCTCGAATATTCTATCTTTTCGAATATTCGGTCGTGTCTATTACTGAGAAGAACTTCCAATTTTGAGCCTTTACGGTCAACAAGTGATTACTACGATTTCGGCCCGAGTGCGATGATGCCTACATGGATAAGTATAGGAAATACACAGGGGTGTGATGACAGCTACCGACGAACACGCCGTCGCACTTTTCCGCGACAAACCTGTCAACGATAAGCATCTTAAGGAATCTAAATCATGAACTGCCTGCTCGGCAGTGCATGTGGCTTAGCGCTGTTGCCGCTGGTGTAAGTGTACTGCACGCTTTTAAGAACAGGTTACAACCCAAACACGCCGTTCGCTGCCGTGCCCTTGTGCGGGACCGCTTCAATTAAGTGCGAGTCGCTTGCAGAAATGAAAGCAGCTCGTTGTCGCCGCATTGGCCTAAGAACGTACTCGCTGCACACGGGCAAACGCACGTGTACATTACAGCGAACGTCCCAGCACTTAACTGGGTGAGCTTAGCAAGTGACGCGCTGCACACAGCTAATTAGGGATGCTTGGCTCTATGCTGCAGAGCTACCTCATCCCGTGTGTAGCTGCGACGGTTTTCGCTAGCGGAATGCTGTACAACGCGCATGCATCGACGAAAGTTGCACGAGTCCGTCCACTGTGTCGCGATGTAAGCCACTATACTTGACATAGTTCCGAAATGATTCGATTGTAGCACCAGTAGTGGGCACTTTCGGTAACCTTTACTGTGGTGTCATCACATATATTTCTTCTAGCTAGCTGCGGCACACATCAGGTGAAGAATATACTGCGTAGTTATGCTGTGTTCCTGACAGCGTGCCATTAGAATCCATCGAAAGCGCATCGAACCCAGGCGTATCGCTTGTGCGATCTCTCTAATCTCGGTGTTTCGCCAGCGTCTGTTTGCTGCCGGCAGCAACGAGTGCACGAAGGTGGTCCTCGAAGCGGCGAAATAATGCGCCTGCCGTCGACACCGCATCTTGAACAGGAGTTGCGGCTCTGTCAGCTCTGACAAAAAAGGCGTATTTAGGGCGTCTTTTTGCCACCCAACAAAAATCTCGCCTATCTCGTGGGCTTCCCTTGCGTTATCGTCGCACAACCGGTACTTCCCGGTCACGAGAGACGTGTGGCTATCAGTATGACATAGCGTACGTGATAGAAAAGTAGCCAGCGCATAGTTTTCGAGAAAGGAAAGGCAAGCAACCCCGATGATAATCATGTGGCAGAAAGGCCCCACAAATACTCCCGTTTGCCTTAGTGTCGACTGGTGATAACAGGGGTGAAATATATATATATAAATTAAAAAAAAACTCATTAAGTTCGGGGGGGGGGGGGGTGTTGTGGTGCCAGAACCCATGGAGGAAGGAATACTAAGAAGAGGCCCTGACGTCACATTCATGAAGCCTCCACATCGCAAACACCCGCATCGCCTCCTAGCAAAGGCGCAGCGAAACATTTCGCGATTTCCGTCGCGACGTTTGCAAGCGCATGCGCGCATCGCGAGACTTTGCAGCCTTTTTTTTGTTTGTTTGTTTGTTTGTTTTTCGCCGTGCAAGCGGTGTATACTCGCGGACAACTTTTCTTGGCAATGAAGCGAAGGCTACAGAGCCACAATGCACGTATCCTACCGCTAATGAATATAGTCCCGCAACTTCGTCCATATTTTCTGCGTGAAATATATAAAATACTCCTTCATATTTTACATGTAGCTTTTTGAGACGGAACGCAGCGCACACAAGCGAGATATCTGTATTTCTTTTACAGCATTGACCGCTTATAACGTAAGTCGCTGGAGTCGCGAATATCCGCACTATAAGCGGTACCGCACTATAACCAAAACAACATTTTTGAAAGGTTGCACGTGTACAAAACATGACCAACAGGCAGGCGCGCGATTCCGACTATCGCGGCATGCGACTGGGGCGTAAGTTTGCATCTGCTTACATTTGAAAATGTTGAACTGTTAGCGTCCGCGGACCTGCGCTGCCGACATGACGAACGCGGAAAAAATGCGCCGTCACGGGAAGTCGCCGCGGTAACACACTGCGCGTCCGCGATGTCGAAAACGGTGGCGACCACAAACCACCACTCGAGTGTTTCACACGCACGCCCGCGTTTTCGTAAAAGATGTAAGTCAACAATTGCAAAATGTTTCATTGACTCGGCACCAAACCGCAACTTCTGTAGTCCGCGGCCGCCGACATGGCAGCTAGCGCTCGTTAGGCCTAGCGTGTGCGTTGCAACTTGGCATGCCACCACGAGAAGCTTGCCCTAGGCAACACGGAGATCGGGAGTAGAAAAGATCGCACTCGCGAGCTAAACCGAGGGCATCACGCGTGAAACGAAGTTTCGGTTCGCGATCGGGAGAACAGCCGCGGCAACTATCCTGAAAAAGTCTTTCAAGCTTGTCCTGAAAAAGTCTTTCAAGCTTGTAAGTCCGCCTGTTGGTGTCAAAGGCGAAAGCTCAATCGCGTCTCAAAGCATTGTTACTTGCGGGGGAATCGAGGTTGCACGCGCGATATCTGCGCTCTACGACGAAGCAACCACGAAGCGCGCATGTCAAGCGGCCGAAGGGGGCAAAGGCTTCTCCGTCGGCGCGCAACCGCTCCCCCTCCTCACACCACGCACCTGCGCCGGGCTGCTGTCCCCCACAGCCATCCCCTTTTTTTTTCTCCCCCCCGCTCCTTGTTCGTTCGTTCCGCGTCCCCTCCTCCTTTGTAATGCCGTCGCCGCTCTCTCCCCCGCCGGCGCATCTCCGCTGAGAAGCACGCTCGCACCCTCGCATCTCTGACAATGTTCCGGCAGCCGCATTATAACCGGTCTTTCATCTCGGGGGTCTGCACAATAAGCGGTATGCGTATACATGGAGTTCTATGGGAGAGTAAACGGGAGTCAGAAAAAACCGCATTATAGCCGGTACTGCACTGTAAGCGGTTACGTTATAAGTGGTCTGAGCTGTACTTTATACTTTGTCACTTTGCGTTTTTGCATGCGTGAAAAAGTCGCACTTTTTACCTGTGCCTTAGACGCTAAACAGCGTTTGCGTCAAAATGCAACGCTAGCCATCGCTTTCCACGGCGTTACGTGACTCGCGCCATACCGGACCACTTCGCGTAGCTTTCTCTTCATTGCCAAGAAAAGTTGTCCGTGAGTATGGTCGATTCACGCATGCTGCTCTTTCTGTGTGTTCTTTAGTAAAGCTATGCAATGCCCAGCTGTTGCGTATACCTGGTGCAAATCGCGTTTACTGCGGACAGTACCGGGTGTCACTTTTCATGTGTACGTATACGTTCGCTTCATTGCTGATCACTAAGGCATGGTATTTGCGTGTGAAGCTCTCGGATGTGCGCTCTGTTGCTTGTTACTCATTCTGTCAACTCAGAACTCACGTGAACTTTTGTTTTTGGCGTCTGACACGCCGCACATAACATGCGCTGAAGGCATCGTACGTTTTAGAGGCTGTGTCGTTCAACGAAAGGGCAATAAACTTTTGTTGTTATTATCGGACTACGTGATGTATGTATTGTTCGGTGTGCACTCGCTGCGTGCTTGTGTTGTGTGCGCACTGGAATTACAAACTTTATGTGCACGATCGCCTATAGAATACAGCGGTGTCCTCTTTTCGACGTGAAGTTACGTCAACTATAGGTTGGCGTTGCGCCGAATAGCTACTGCGCTCATTCCATATACGCGAGCAAAGAACCGCTAATTGGGCAATAGATCGGGAAATCGGGCTACGAGAAAGGAAAAGAAAGATCTAACGCCCAGCAGAACGCGTAAGTCACTGCTAGGTGAGTTCGCATACAGTGATGGAGGGGCTGAATGTTTTTGATTACGGCACGTACCGGTACTTTCTGTACTGTTGCACAAAAACGCTCCACGAAGAATTTCAGCACGCAGTGCTCGGGCCTGCCACGCACGAACAGCCTGGTAAACATCTGCTTGCAATGTTTTACTACGTGTTTTACGCCGGTACTACAAATCTGAGCAGAAGCGAACCACCGCGGAGACCACGCTGTGGGGCGTCTGCTGTTTGCCCCATACCGGTTTGTTTGCCCCATAAATCTGACGTCACTTCCGCCACACTTTTCGCAATGCATTGGGATACGATAGGGCCTCTCCTGAGTTTTCCTTCCTCCATGCCAGAACCCCAGTATGATGATGATAGTGGGGGAATCCTGATCAGTTGTGACTACCTGGTGTTCTTTAATGGGTGTTGTTACATTTCACCACTTCATAATGCAGCCGGGCAGTAATCAAACCAGCGCCCTCATACTCACTATGAGTATGACGCCACAGCCACCAAGCCACCAAGGCGGGTGCAAAAGCTTTTTCTTATTTTTTTCTGATACAGTGCTACCACATCAAGAAAAGGAAAGAAAAAAAGTTTGTTCAACATGCAAATTGAACATAAGCCATTAAGTCACAAACTCAACTAAATATAGCACAATCATGCACTTCCTGGCAAGTACAGATATTCTTTTGTGCAATGCACTGGCGTAAATCACGGGGTTGTCAGGGGGGTCCTGACCCCCCTTGTGTTCAGGTTGGGGGGGACACCCCTTGTATTGTCCACCCTCGAGATTTATCTTTCGAGTGCAATATATTTGAAGTGCTTGAGAGTTAAGTAATTGCAGTCAACTTTTTTTGTTAATGCCCGTTTATTCTGAGTGTGTGCAGGCCTGTGTTCAATACCCTTCAGCTATGTGAAACTATTAAAATCGAAACTGCTGCTTGACCGCTTTCGGAGAAGACTCAATAGAACAATGCAATTACATGAGCTGGAAACTCATGCTCTTTTTTTTTTTTAATTTTACTTCAAAGCATGATTTTAATATTAGTAATATAAATAAAGATAAAAACAAAATGGCCACTATGGCAAGATGTGCGTCCCCCCTCGTGATTTAACTCGATTTACACCACTGGTGCAATGACAGATTTTGTGCTGATAGCATACAAGTGTACTGTTTTCTACATAAATATATAGTAAAATAAAAGATTACTTGTGGAAAAACCTCTTTTGATTATTCGGTATTTGATTCGTATTCGAAGCTATGTGTTCGTATTAGAAAATTTTTATATTCGCACACCCCTAATAAAAACCTATGTAACTGTTCCCTGGAATGTGTCATTTATGAGGCAAAGTTTGTGAAAAATTATGGAAGCGGCAGATGGTTAGTTTTCTTGTAAGTAGTTTTTGGACTGTCTGTGGTGTGCCTAATAGTTGACGTTGCATCTGAATGTGCTGCGGCTGGTGCATTTCCTTCATTGCTAAATTCATGACTAGTGGTGTGAGATGGTGATTTGTTTTGTCTCTTGGAACATTAAGATGAGGAAATGAATTCTGAGCGCCTGCGTTTGCCTGTATGAAGCTGCGTATCCACGAAGCTGCTGCGGGGTACTACAGCAGGCATTCTGTTGTTCCCACAAACTTCATGCACTCAAAGTTACATTGTCTGTTATGCTTGTCGTCAGTAAAGTAACTGATTATGCATAATTGATTACTGAAAAAGTAATTATGAAACCACCATGATGTGCATTAAAGGAGTCCTCCAGCACTTTTGAATTTTTTATTTGTGGGTTGCGTGGACTGATGGCTGGGGATAATTTTAGCATAGGTCAAAGCACCAATATCAATAGGTTTAATGTTTTAATCATGCAGTGAAATCGCTACATTGCTGCCGACCGCATCAACGTGTAGTGGCACTCGCCGTAACTATTGCGAGTGGAAATGACAAAGAGCGCTGGCCTCTGATTAAATAAATGTAACGTTAGAAGTGATCGAGGCAATGTATCAAAAAAAAGATTGTTATCAGGTTTTCTTTTGCGTGCTTTATCACTGAACGCCAAATAGATGCCATTGCAACAAAATCAACAAAGAAAAATGCTACTACAAAACACGATATAGGCATTGGCTACCATTTCCCCTCTGGCTTTTTGCTTGTGGGGTTAAGATGTCCATACAAAAGGCTTCTCTCGCTTCTTTCTCATGCTTGTGTACGTTCACGAGCTGCCTCGTTTCACACATGCGGTACACTCTTGATTGTTGTTCAAGCGTTGCCGGTAACCCCCGATGAGTTCGAGGAATCTTTGTTTGCTGTAAACAGACAGTGTCATAAAAAAAAAGAAGCTGTGCAACTTATAAAACACGGTAGGGGTGCTGCCTGCTTTTTAGCCTGTGGCACGTAGAAAAAATGTGCACACGGGGTTTTTCATTACGCGCAAGTTTTTCCTCTTGCCTTTGTACCCTCCTGAGCAGCCTCATTTTGCATGTTTTGTGCACTGGTGAGTGTTACGGCATTTAAAAGGTGAAATTTTTTCTCCTTGACGCATTGTTATTGGTCTTACCCTTTTTCTCGGGGTACGGTGTCACATTTCTTGTTACTGCGTTAACGGCGTGATGACTGTGCTGGATGGAACAGGCAACAATGGTGTGCAAGCTTTCTCTACGTAGGACCTTTCAGCTCATTCCATTGGTGGTGGCTTGCAATGCCATTGGCGAGTGAAATGTGGTCATGTGACCCCACAAAAATCAATTGAGGATAGGCTTTTTTTAAAGACGATAGTCTTTCTTGGGGAACTTAAACGCAGAAATTTTGGTCTGTCTGTCTTCTGTCTGTCTGTCAGTCTTTCTGTTTGTCTGTCTGTCACCCGATTCAGCCACCCAGCCAAAGTTGAATCACTTGCTTACCACCCACCCATCTTGAACTGGTATGGCTGTTCATACTTGTGAACGTTGTCGATCAAAAAGTAATTATTACGCATATCCGAGGCGCGACATCACTAGGTAAGTATTAGGTGGTGTGTTCTTTTAAAAGAAAATACATAGATACATAATTCTAAAGACCCTAGTTTCTTAAAGGGGTACTGACACGAATATTTTCAGTTGTCGTTTTTTTGCGTCAAATGAAAGGTCAAGCCCTCAAGAGCCTAGAAAAGGTAGTGCTAAGCGCGAGTGCGCCCTGAAAAAGTAATTACAGTATGTTTTTAAAAGCTAGTTTCGGTTCCTACTGTACCCTGACGTCGCAACACTGTATGGGCTTCTCGTCACGTCCTTGCACAATATATAGTGACGTTTCCACGCACAAGCGGCCATTTTGGAAGTTTTGATGACGTACAAGCAGCCATCTTGGAAGTTTCGGTACCTAACGTAATCACAACAAGCCAGACTGCTGCGTGAAGTCACCAGAATTTGTACTGTAGCCTGACGTCAAGCTAATGTCGATGTCAGTAGGTGCGCCATGGAAAAATTGACTTTAATATCAAATTAAAATATCTTATCAGCATTTGCTGAGCTTCACACTTGCTCAGAGCCGTCTCTGCATACAGGAGATATGTATGGCAGAGTAAACTCGCCTTCGAAAAAAGGTGTCAGTACCCCTTTAAGCTGCGGCTGCGCTGAAAATGCCATGCTATGCGCACCGACAAACGCCCTCTGCCACGGAGGAAGGAAACCCTCTGCACAAGCTCATGTTTCCCGAAGTATTGCCAGATGGCGTCCATATCTCACGCAGCGTAGACACAATGCCTCCTCTATCGTCTTTACACGGCATTTGCAGCGGAGCATGCAGATACGTGGCCAATGTTTTTTTCTTGTGTTTTGAATTTTCTAGGCTGAATAACTTCAGACTGCGTGCCCCTGTCGCTGCCGTTCTTGCTGCATTAATCATTGCATCCTTCAGTCTATGCAACCCACAAGTAAAAATTTGAGCTTGAATAGTGTTGGAGGGCCCCTTTAACCACAATTACAGTCGAGCCCGACTATATCGAACCGTTTATATCAAATTATCCCGTATATTGAACAATTTCTAAACACGGTAAATTTACATTGAGAATATATAGCAAAAGTTACTGCTACATCGAACGAAAATAGCAACGACAACCGATATATCAAACTCCATGTGCCTCAAAAGTGCCCCAGCAAGTTGGCTTTCCCTCGCGGTGGCGGGGAAAACTGCCGGCGCCACCCTAGAAAAAGTGGTTTAGACCCGGCTGTGCACGGCCGAACACCCCCCTGCAAAAAATGATCCTGGCCTGCTCGCAGCGCTCACAGCCAATCAGAGGCTGTCGCGCTTTCTCCGAGGCGCGGAGGCGGTACAAGTGAGCGCCATTTTTTCTTTCTTTATGCTTGCGTGCCTGCTGCTGCCTCTTTTCCATGAGTTCAGCGTGGTCCGTGCTGGTGGTGTTGCCTGTTGGCGCTCTGTGAACTTTCTTGGCGCGCTGTCGTCATGGCTTGTGCAAAGAGGTAGAATTTGCCGTTCGCCACAAAACTCGAAATCACAAATCTAGTCGAGCGCGGTGAGAAGAAGTCCGGCGTCGCCACCGCATACGGATCGACATTCGATGAGTTCGTCAGTGCAGACGATGATGTTGCCGTCATGGGCCAGCTACAAGATGAGGAATACGTTGCAGACGTCGTGCCGACCACGAGCCAAAGCGACAGCAATAAGGAAATTGACGATGGCCCATTGCCTACATCCTCCGAAGTGATTAGTGCACTTGCATTGGTCCGGCGCTATTGCGTGAATATACAAGGCTGCTCCGACTCGTTGGACGTGGAGGCGTGCGTGCTGTCGCAGGCAGCGAAGTTGTTGAAACAGAATAAAATCCAGGACTATTTTGTTCCAAAGTAGGGCACGCAAGTAAGCCACCATATTAATAAAGTACTTTTATTATTTGTATGTGCCTTTGTGTCATTAAATCCTATAGCGGGCCTATATCGAATTATGCCATATATCGAACTAATAAACGTTTTTTGGCGAGTTCGATATACCCGGGTTCGACTGTACTTGTAATTCATTCGTGTAATTCATTAAAGGGACACTAAAGGCAAATATTAAGTCGACGTTGATTGTTGAAATAGTGGTACAGAAACCTCGTAGTGCTGCTTTTGTGCCAAGGAAGTGCTTATTTTGAAATAAAATCACGTTTTTAGTGGTCCGCATCGCGTTAGCGCGCTTCAGATCTCCCGCCTGAAAATACGACTTTCATACGTCACTGCTGCCGTGCCCAACGTTGCCCGCTTTTACTGCGCGGCCGCCGACACTAGTAGCAGCCGAGCGGAAGTAGGGGGACCCACAGTAGCAACAACGGCGCTGCGGCAAAGACTTGCTCGGATGGGCACATTCAAAGCCTTCAAGTTGCGGTTGGTCTCGTAATCCTCAGTTCGAAAGTGCAGCGAGCACACACGCAGAGGTTTTGACTGTTTAGCACGCTGGCGCAATGGCATGACACTAAGCCACTTCGAGCGTAAGGGTTCATTCCGCGGCACCCAGTGAAAAGACACACCGGTTTCCTTGCTGCAGCACTGGCGTTGTGCACCATTTGGGCATGCGGCATTTTGTCGAACTTTCTGTCAGGGCGACTTTCACGAGCGCGCAAAACACGCACGGCAGTACGCGATCCCGAAACTACCACTGAGACGGGCGAGGCACAGTTCGGCGAAAACGGAACCTTTGAACCACGCGCGCCGTTCCCCATGGCAACGCCATGGATGTTTTGTTTTCCATGAATCAAGCGGAAACGAACAAACAGCATTTTATTACGTCTTTTGATGCTCGGAATGTTCTTTTTTTACTGCTGCTAGTTTGATTACTAGTGATTTATTGTAGGCCGACTTCCATACGTCATCGGGATCACTTGGAAAATGTCCCACTCGTGGCGCTCATCATGTGATACATTTAGCTTAATTTCTCGGTAAGTAGGGCACTGCTGTTGATAATATTGCCGGTTTAGAAGTTGTCATAGATTGGGCTTTCACTCTGACATAAATTGTATTTGCCTTTAGTGCCCCTTTAAGTACAAGTCGGGTTTTTGGCTGCGAGTCGCTTTGGATAGAGGTAGAATGCGATATTGTCCTTGTAATGTATTAACATGTTGCTTCATATTACAAGGAACTTTGAGCAGCCTTGATTTTAAGCAGAACTACCGTTAGTATTGATAAAAACCATCTACACAAGTATGACGATTAACCCCTTGAGGCTTTTCGCCGTACATGTACGGCAGAAGCTTCCTGGTACTAAAGGGTTTTCGTCGTACATGTACGGCATAGCGTTTATTTTTCAAACACGCGCCTTTTTCGATCATTTCTCTTGCTTGGCCTGTGCTGCCACACTTCTGAAATACGTGGAATTTTTTTCATACACCGATGTCTCTCCATTGTATTCTTTTTTTTCTTCCCAAAACGGCGCACCGGCTATCGCTTGCCCATCCGAGCGCGTTTAAAGCTGGTTTAAAGTGCACGCCTTTTTCGATCATTTCTTTTGCTTGCATGTGCTGCCACGCTTCGGGAATGCGTGGAATTTTTTTCATGCGCCGATGTCTCTCCGTTCTTGCTTTTTTATTGCGATAGCAATTATATGGACAGTCTCGGCTGATTTTTGCCGACGCCGCAGTCATGCACCGTATATGTATATGTCTATATATATTGTGGGAGAGCACGCGCACCCATTTCCTTTCCTTAAAGGGGCCCTGCAACACCTTTTTTAGTTATATTGGAATAGTCTCATTATTGACGTATGACTCTTCACGAGTCATATGCCGCAAAAATTTTTCGAATCCGTCAAGTCTAAGTGGTGTTACCAAATTATAGAGATCACGTTCCGCAGCTTTCTCCCTCAACTCAACGCAGCGAGCGCGCGGAAAGCTGCGCGCGGCGTGAAGGGAGGGAGGGCAGAGGTGCGAGGAGGCGACGTCAGCGCCGGCGGCATTTTTTTTCGTTTTTTTCTCTCTGGCGTCTCGGCGCAACCACGTGGTCTGTGGCACCACTTCCGGTCTGCTCGTGCGGTCGTCGTCATATCGTCGTCGAGCGGCGGCAACAAAGAACTAAAGACTAGAAGAAAGGATCGTGGGGCATCGGGCCGACGCGGACCCATCCCCCGGCTGTCTGCAGCTACCGTGAAAATGCGAGTCTGCTTGGTTGCTGGGTCGCGGTTTCTTGGGAACCTGAGACTACGGGGAGGGGACGCCGAGGCACGGCTCGATGACATACTGAACAGACAGCGAATGGGACTCTCGCCATACAGCGAACACAGGTATCCTAAGCTAGCCGGCACCAGCATTGTTATCGGAGAAATGCTGCACCGCTGCCTCGGTCGGTCGTGAGAACGTGCCGACGATGCAGTTTCCAGCTGACGAGGCAACACTCGAACGGCTGCCACTCTCAACGGCAACCGGCGATGGTCAAAAGCACAGAAAAATTCACGATTTCGGCACTGCACATGGTGAAGAAAACGTAACCACGCAACTACGAGCAGACGAGCTGTCGGTGAGACCGGAAGTGCTAATATTAATGTTTGTTCGGTGTTTTAACGGCATAACACAATATAAACATACATATTATCAACTTATTGAACTCAAAATTAACAACTAAGGTAATAATGAGGGTGTTATCGTGATTATAACATCAGCCAATGGTGGAACTGCCGACAATCGCGTCATATATTGCAGACTAATACATCATTTGTCGAGAGAAGAGAAAGCGATTTTCAGCTGACTTTGAGAATTTATTGTAAATTCCAGGCCGCTCGCTTCGCTGTAATATTTGGCTCACGTGTTCTCGGGAGCCTAGACTACCGATTGGCAGCGCTTTTTGACCCTGCTCAAAAAGTGTTGCAGGGCCCCTTTAAGGCTGGCGCAATCGCGAACTGACGGCGGGAGCCAAGGGACCAGTAGGAGAGGAGCACAGTCGCCCTTTCCGGACAACCCCTTCTTTCCCGCCACTCCTCGCGGCAATCCTCGCATCCTGGCTCGCGGGAAAGGGGACTCGCCCTGCGAGGGAAACAATCCTCGCGGTGGAGAGGGACACGGGAGGTGAATAAAACAACCGAGCAGACGGGCAGACGGTCTCTCGTGCCCTACTGACCTGCGAGGTAACACCTCACCGCCCCAAGTCCCGCGAGCCGATCATCGACCGAAGGTGTAAGCGTTACCCTTTGTTTTCTACGAGAGCGGACTATCCCTCTACGCGACATTTACGCGTTATTGCTAGCGTAGCAATAAAGTGTTTGTTTTTCTAGCCTGTTGCCTTATTCGCCCGAACCCGTCGTAGCTGCGATGACTCGCTCTACGGGAAGGGGACGTTGACCCATGCACGGTACGACTATTTGCGGCTGGGACCGGAGCTAGGCTTCTGCACCAGCCGTACGTAGAGCGGACCCCCTCAATATATATATATCAAAGCCACAAAGAAAAATAATTCAGAAACACTTTCCAACGCGCGGAATCGAACGGGCGACCTCCCGCTTTCCAGTGCACGGCGTTAGACGGGCAGACGGTCTCTCGTGCCCTACTGACCTGCGAGGTAACACCTCACCGCCCCAAGTCCCGCGAGCCGATCATCGACCGAAGGTGTAAGCGTTACCCTTTGTTTTCTACGAGAGCGGACTATCCCTCTACGCGACATTTACGCGTTATTGCTAGCGTAGCAATAAAGTGTTGTTTGTTTTTCTAGCCTGTTGCCTTATTCGCCCGAACCCGTCGTAGCTGCGATGACTCGCTCTACGGGAAGGGGACGTTGACCCATGCACGGTACGACTATTTGTGGCTGGGACCGGAGCTAGGCTTCTGCACCAGCCGTACGTAGAGCGGACCCCCTCAATATATATATATCAAAGCCACAAAGAAAAATAATTCAGAAACACTTTCCGACGCGCGGAATCGAACGGGCGACCTCCCGCTTTCCAGTGCACGGCGTTAGACGGTTACGCCACCAACAGCACCGTCTTTCAGCCTGCTAACGGTGAGCTATTTATATACGCCACTTATATCAGCATGCTTTCTTAGTTACCACATAGATGGCACGATGTGCACGCAGGGCGCGCTTTAAAGATCGTCGCCCCGTTCCTGTGAACGCCAGTTGCTCTTCGACCTACAGGGCGTGGTCGCCTTCATGCGCTTATCTCGAGGAAAGAAGGGGGCGGCTGGCGGGGGAGCGGGGGGTTGTATGTCTTGTGCTTTCCCCGCGATGTCCGCGCTGAAGTCACAGAGCGTACAAAGGTCGCTTGCTGAAGTCACAGAGCGTACAAAGGTCGCTTCGCTCGCTGCAGCGGCCGCCTTTGCGAAAGGAGCGCGCTGTTCAAACAGAAATAAGTAATAACTGGGACAGTTAGTTCGCGCTCGTCCTGTGTGTACCTGTTCGTTTGTTTCGTGCATCCTGCTTTATGTTTGAGCAGTGTGCTTCCAGTGTCGAGCTGTGACGCATGATAGTTCGCACTCGTCCTGTGTGCGTTCTTTTCATGCATCCTTTGGGCTCGAGCAAGGCACTGGCAATTTCAAGCTGCTTTTCGTTCTTCGCGTTACATTCCAATTTATTGCTATCGCATTTATTGCTTCGCCGTTGCGGCGAAACTGTTACTTTTTTTTATGCTTCGCAAAACGGTGCACCAGCTATTGCTTGCGCAACCGAGTGTACCCGCGGAGTGGTTGGTTTCACACGCGCGCCTTCGATCATTTCTCTTGCTTGGAATGTGCTGCCCGGCTTCGGGAATACGTGGAATTTTTTTAGTGCGCCGATGCACGTCCGTGCACTGATGTCTGTCCATCTTTTTTTTTGCTTTCCAAAGTGGCGCGGCTGCTTTCAATTGCGCATCAGAATGCGCGCACGCGGTCCGGCAGGTTTCGGTTTCGTCCTTCGGGTGGTTTTCGCTTCTTGCGCCCGCAAAGCTGATGGCTGTGTGGTTTCTAATCTCTCAAAAAATGAACACTTATTACTCTCTCGTTCATTCCCCAGGGCGCGATTACATCTGTTTCCGTGCGGCGCTAAATTACACAAACGACGCCGCCGTGATTGCGTTTCCTGTTTTGGGGTCTCGGAAAAACTGACTACCTGTTGTTGGCGATAAAACAAAGGATTACTGTAGCTTTTTCACTCATTTTGCTTTCCGGACGGGCGCACAACCATAAAGTTTTCTTCTGTGCGGTCACTGACGCAGTTCGCTTACGCTATGGAAGCGTGCACCGGTTGCTGTGCTGCCGGTGAGTCGAGCAGCAATTCTTTTGATGCGAACTATTCCCCAAGTGCCGAATCAGAATCTGATTCATTGAATTTCAGTTTGTCAGGCGAGGATTTTTTTACGAGTTCAGACTCCGATGACGATCAAGGAGCAACATCTGAAAAGCGTGCGCGCCGAGCCATGCTTCAAATACTATCACAGGCTGAAAAGTTTTTAGTATTAGAGCACGAACATTTTCAACCGGAAAAGTACTCTGGTGTGCTTATTGTTGTATGTCTGTGAGCTCTGTTTAATACAATGCATAATTTTTATTTATAAAAAATTATAAGGTTTTTTTTTTAGGATTTTGCTTGATTTTACTAGGAATAAACCATGTGTATGTAACAACAGAAATGATTTTTTTGCCACTTTATGGTCAGGAAAAAAAAATTTTAGACTATTTTTATAAATAGAATCGTCTGAAGAATTTATTTCAGCAATAAAAAAATTACACATTTTCGGACTGGATATTGCGAAAAATTCGACCCTCAAAGGGTTAAATTTTATTCTAGTGAATTGAACTCATCATTTGGCTGGTGCTACACCCTGTGGTACCTGGAAGGCTGCTTTTATTGTTGTGTATTGCATTTAATGTCTCTTATGGGCATGCACAGGGAATTTGGGCCAGTATGTTTATGTACGAAAAAAGAGGAGCGCCTGAGTGTACAGCTCATAGGGGCAGTCCTTGACCTCTCTCACCTCATTTGCCTCTCACTACTACTTCTGCCTCTGCGAGTAGATGAGTAACTCTTTATTATTTAGTGATCATTCTCTCCATGCTTGTAGTGAGGTATTGATTATAGTGTCTAGCAAATGTGGGCAGCCACATACAGAGGCTTATTATTGTCACAGAGGCTGATTATTGTCACTCTTTTCCCACTCCTTATAGGCCTTAGGCTGTTTGCTGTACAAGTTGTGCTTCTTCAGTTTGCCCTTTGGTGAGAGCGCCCTGGCAATTCAAAGTGGGAACTTCACCATACCTGACAACTCGCGCTATTCCAAGCAGATGCATTCCCTCATCCGTGAGTGCTAGTCTGGCTTGTTAATGGTGTCATATTTTTATGTCTTGATTCTCAAGAAAACTTCACAGGAGTGGCTAAAAGAAAGCTATGGCCACTCGCAGAAATGTTGCTCTTTCTGGAGTTGGGAGTATTGCAGACTTACTTTTTCATTTTGCTGTACCCCTCTTTCAGTGGAAGAAAAAAAGACTATTGGTTGCTCACACTCTAAAGATAGTCACACCCTTTGAGGCATCTTTCTGTTGCACAACAGTAATGTTCACGTATCTTGCGTGCCTTTCCTCACTTTAACACCACGTTCCCAATCTTTCCAGGCCCTGAATGCCATGCAAGCTATCAGCGTGGCATAGTATTCTTGATAGGATAGTAGCGAGTGCAGAGTTTTCAACAAAGCAACTGCAAGCAGGCCTCATGAAGATTATTTTTATGTGACAGAAAGACGCCCCAAAGGCTTTTTAGAGTGCAGGCTTTGTCGCCATTAGCTTGACTGTGAAATGTGAAGGAGTGGAATGTTGGTAGTGGCTGCAGTGCAGGCCTGACTGGTTGTGTGAGGAACTGAGAAGGGAAAGTCTAAGCTCCCTTTCTAAGTTTGCTACATATCCAGGTGTATGCATCAATAACCCGCGATAGTAGAATTATAGATTCAGTAGATTCTCTATAAGTCAAACTTTGATAATTCAAACTTTCGGTTAACTCAAATAAAATTTTGGTTGGCCTGCTGTGTTTTCAGTGTATATTAAAGCCACTTAATTCGAACTGCTTCGTTTTGTAAATTCGGTTAGTTCATACTTTTTGCTTGTCTGTGCCTGAAAATATATTCTACCTTTGTCACTTCTAGCTGAACATTTGCCTTTATGTCACTGACAGTCGCGAATAAAGCTGATTGCCTGCCTACAAAGTGGCCAAACTAGCCAAATCACACACACCAACCATAGCATGTTGACTGAGGAAGACTGAAAAAAAAAATAATAAACTCAAAGGCGGTCTCTTCTTGGTCGATTGTGTGCGGAATGCTTCTTAGGTCACTTTCGCTTCAGTACACTGGTGTCATCTGGAGAAGTGCACTAAGATTTGCACAGTGTTTTATGGACATGAAGTCATAAAAAGTAGTGCTTCTTTGTATTGAGAGCTTATTTATATTGAAATAGATTATATCGAGGTTTAGCTGTATATTTAACATTCTTCCATTTATTTTATATATATATATATATATATAATATTTGTCCTTTGATTGTATATCCCTGAGCTGTTCACTTTTCTTTTATAGGTTACATGTTGGAAGTCCAGCCTGAGAAGAGGCCAGATATCTTCCAGGTGTCCTATGTGGCATTTTCATTGGCAGGCAAAGACTGCCCTGTTCAGAATCTTCATGTATGTTGCATTCTTCTTCATTGACTTGAGCTCTTAATTCGTCTCTGTCACTAGAATGTTTGTATCTAATAGCTTTATGCTGCCATTGTGGCAGGATAATAATTTAAATATATATTTCTTTTTATACATCTAGAATTCACCAATTCCAAATATTGAACAGCTTCCAGTACCTCAGTGTGACAGTGAGGGCAAAATGTCATCATCAAAGCCTCCAAGGTAGGGCTTGTCTTTGTTTATATTGCCTTCTCAAACAGTGTCATGTGTATGGTTTCAGGAGCTTCTTTGTAGCATTATTCTGTTCAGGTTAACACTGCACAATGCTGTGTTTTGTACAGTCCTCATTAATTAAATTGGGGCAATGGGTGCGGGAGTTCTCCATGCACATTTTACTTGACATTTTGGTTAGCTGGGAAACTTTGGGACTTCATGGTGGGTAACATGTTTTCATGATTTCCGTGACCTTCACCATGTGCACCTACATCAGTGTGGTGTAAAATGTTGCTGGCAGCTGACCATTAATGTGAACTAACAGACAAGAAAGCCAAGTCTGTTAGTTCAAATTAATGTTGTGTCTAGCAAAGAAAAACTAGCCCTTAAAATTCCCCTTCCTTCGTTCATCCTAGTTATTGTAATTCATACATTGATAGCTGTGCTGCCAACTGCTGTTGAGCCTTTGTTAGCTAACTAAGGCTACCTTCTGTAGCTATAACATTTGTCTTGTGTGCTTGGGGATTTGTCCATATTTTCTTTAGTTCGACATGCCATGGTTAAGGTTGCTGAAAAGGACTGCATTCTTGCCTTTTTCACTGCAGTTGGGTTTGGTTTTTAGTGACTGCATTCCCAGACAGACTTGTTGGTAGACAAATTGTAAACTTAATTAGGTGAGGCTGTCTATCTGTTTCATAAATAATTTTTTTTTATTTTTCAGCACACTGCCGTATTCTAACAAGTGCTAAATAATCAGTTCTAGATGGTAGCTCATTTTTTTGGGAACACCTCCATGTGAAAATGACGGCTGAAAATGGGACAAAAACTAAAATTTTGGCATGTTTCTCACATTTCTTTCAGAAAAAAAGGTGCACTTTCTTCTATGGAGCACACATCTAGAACAGGGCAGTGTATTCAGAACTGCAACAAAATTTGCAGTATCTTTCTTGTAAAAAAATTGTAATTCTGGCAAAATTTTGTGAATGTTGACATTGCACAAAAAGTATTTCCACCCTGCATTTGCCAGTAAACTATACTGAATCTTCAAGTGCTCAACAGGCAAACTTTTGTATTGCTCTGCTGAAAAACAAACTTTGTTATATAACATTGTTTTTTGTGGAGCCATGTTTCAGAACATTAGCGAAAATTGGAAGTGCATCATATGACGAGAAATTTTTTTCAAGAAAAATATTTTGAGAAAATGTTCTGTACAATGCAGTAAATAACCGTAACATTTTCCAAGAAAATCTGAGATGGTTTCAAAATTGCCTGAGAGGCTTGACATGGAATGACTCCTCTGTAGCACCAGCCTACTGAAACTGCCCATGTTAGTTCCCTTTAGGCCTGGAATTTCTGCTTAGGCCTTGTAGTATATAACTCTATCATGGGCACATTTCTTTGGGAGCAGTGCAACATTTTCATTTCGTAGTATGGTCTCTGCAGGTAGTTATTTATCCACAAAAGCTATGATGAATTATTGAAAATATACTAGCTCTTTGTCTAGTTCTGCAGTTGTTATGTGAGCTACAAGTGTGCGGCACACTTAATACCATTTCTCAAGTAAGTTTGTTAGTGTAGACTGTAGGATTATCCTGAAACCTTTGGCTACACGAGTCCATTAGCCAGAGCACATATTTAAAGGGACAGACAGCTGGCGAGAATGGGTGATTAGATCCTGGTGGAAAAATGAAAAGACCGTGAATTATAAGGGCAGATTCAAGCGTCTTTTTTGCAATTTGAGTAGGATTATATTTTTAAATTGCATTTAAAAGTCACGAAAAAAAAAGCAGTATGTCACGCAGCATAGTGGAAGAGCCTTGATGTTGCACCATGGAGTCATTTTGTTTGCTGTACATAGTGTGATGCTTTTGTGCACGCCATAATTAGTGCTCAAAATTATCGTATGTCTATTATTATCCATTCCCGCTCTACACTGCGCTGCTTACAAGTAAAAGGAGTTCACGCTGAGAAGCGCCGACGCCTTCGCGGTAGTGGTGGAACATGCCGAGCCATGGCGCATGCACACAAAGTGCATTTGTAGCAAACCACAGCACACAAGTGCAGCAAACTGTCACGCTCACCTCCCACTGTTTGCAGCATGTTTTGCATGTACCACTTCATAGTTGCCAGAGTTTGTAGGATGAGAGATTAAATTTGCAAGGTAACTTTGGCACATTAGGTTACTAGCCCCACAAAATGTTTGATTTTTTAAATGTATTAAAACTTGCCTGTGTACTTGATATTTTGAGAAGCATAGGTTTATCATTGCGACTTTCTTTTGCTTAAAGTAGCATTAGCTCAACCTGTTGTGCAGGTGAAAGCATCCTTTGCATTGATGATCGGTTTCTGTGTAGATCATTGCAGGTACCAGTTGCAGAGGGCACGTCGGTAGCACCTCGGCAGCGGCCCAAAGGGTCGCAAGCACCACCAGGTGTTGGCGGGCTGCCCCTCATCCCCCAAAATGCTTTGCCATCCTCTCGACGCCCCACACCTACCACTCCACAGCCACAGGTGCCCCCTGTTACACCAAACCCTGGTGAGAATACACTTTCTCATTAATGTTCTTTTTGCTATCAAACACGGACGTGTGATACCCATATACATCCTTTGTTGTCACATTCAGGGAATTGAGGCATAGCTGCAAAATGCTCATTACCGTAAAATCCCGAGCAAGCACCCCTACCTGAGCAAGCGCCCCTCCCCTTCCGTCATTTTTTTTTTCAACCAGTTCTTCGCTACATAAGCCTGCAGCAGCAGTTCCTGGGAACCCAAGTTCCGAGTCTTTATATATGTGCACGATTTCTTAGTACTTTTACAGTGTGGTGCCTCAGGGTTGCATTCTGGGTTGTCAGAAATTGTTGGAATATTTGAAGAACGTCTTTTCCCTCTTGTCATAACATGTGAAATTTCACACGAGGATTCCCTCCGTTTCAGTAGAAACTGTAACTGCATGCGTATTCAGTAAAGCATTTCATTAGAGACACAGGTGTGCATTCTTAGGCTTCGTTGTCTGGTCATTTCATGCGCATGTGTATAACAAACACGGGCCTCTTGGGCAATTTGTCTTTATTCCATATAGGATTTGTATATTGAACATTTTTGGCCACTCACTCCAATTGCAAGGCAGAAGAAGGGTTGACTGTTAATTGAAGGCAACAGTGACGAAGTGCTCGGAGGGACAGGAGAGCCTTGAATCTTTCATGGCTGCTTGTGGTTGCACAAACCTTGTAAGAAGTGTAAATGTGTGCCATCTTCGAAACGCTTTGATGGAGATGTGGGGTACGCTTGTGACGTGTTCCTGCACTGTCAACCAGGCACTGAGCTTCAGATCAGTCGCCGTTTCATTTTCCCCTCGATGACTGACATTCAGCCTCTCAACTGCCTTGCGACACAGTCCTCTGATGCTTTTATAATTGAATCTGGTACTAATAATCTTGAACTCCTTTATTCTACTACCCACCGTGGTAGCTTAGCACGAATGGCTTCGATTCCTGGCCTCGTTGGCCGCATTTCGATGTGGGCAAAATGCAAGAACACCCACGTATACTTCTTTTTAGGTGTACGTTAAAGAACTCCAGCTGATTGAAGTGTATCTGAAGTCCCTCACTACGGCATAACTTGTAATAATATTGTGGTTTGGCATGTAAAGCCCCAGCAATTTAATTATATCCTTTATCATACTAGTATTGCTTTATAGGGTTGGATAGCTTTTATACAGTAATGTTTTGAGAGTTTTCGTGTGAGAGGTCCATGTTATAAATGGAAGATTGACTAGGGTTTCTCTTATGGCGGTTAACAAGGGAAATGCTTCCCACATCTTCGGCTGACTGCTGGTGGATTAGGTCAAAATTTCCTGTTCTCACTTTTTGCTTCTTCTGTGATCAGCTTTTCTTTTTTCTTTTTGTGAAGCCTGGGTGTACTTATCAGTTACTGAGGCTTCAACAGCTGCAAATGCTGGCGAAGGTACCACAGGATGAGGGAGCAGAAGCAATACTAGCATGTCACAACATTTTCAGGGAAGTGTGCTCAGAGACGATGTTAGCTGTGCTTTTTCCAGGTGATGGAAACCTCGGTAACCGGCAAGGCAAAAAAGATTGTGTTGCCGTCAGTGTGGCTGTCTGAGCTTGCGAGCTATCTTAAACCTGGTGTTATCACTATATTTGACTAAATGTGGCCTTTGTATGCTTAACAGAAGTGTGCTGACTGTACCTAATCTTATTAAATTCTGCTTCATGTGCACATTGATTATCTTGTGCCTTGAAGCCTTAGTTTGTTGTAGCGGAGTACTTTACAGTCTAGCATGTGCTTAGTAAAGGATGCCTGTTGTTCCCGAACTGTGGTGCACACTTTTGTGTATTGAAAGGCCTCTTATTTCTGTGTCTCTGTTTGACATCTGATACACATTAGGCTTCTGTCGAGGTGACGTGAACTACTGCAAGAATTCGGGATATGTCACTACCACAAATGATATTTTTCGCAATTACACATCTTGGAAACACATAATGTGCAGAAAACACTTCTGACAAGTTGCATCATGAACCACAGCTTGAAGTTGCAGTTTTGCGTGCTAATCATGCATATAAATGCATGTAAATTTTTAAAAAAATCTTGGGTGACACCATTTCACTTTAGCTGACTTAAAATCGGTACCAGTGTTAACCAGCATTCGTTTTGACTGGAAGCCTAGACAGGTCATCAGTGCTGTGAGTCCGTCCAAAAAATCACTGGAGTAACCCAATTAGACTAGGTGACATGGACAGACACGATGCCTTTTGTTTTAATTTCTGGCTTCTTCGCTGTGAAGATGTACGGTGTGTTCTTTGTCCATCTATGCAGGACAAATTTATTGAAGACTCCTGCATATTATAGCATCTTGTGTATTTTCAAGTGAAAGAAAACTGGTTATACCTGCTGCGCTACTGGGAACATCTGATTCGACTTTGCAGTATAGTCAACCCATCAGTGGTGCCTTAGCTCAGTGTTTTTGTCAGAAACAAGACATGACATCTGGTGCACAAATCTCTTCAGTGCACACGTGATCACTTGCTAAGCCCATTCAAGCAAATTCTTGCCAATTCATTTGCAGGCAGTGGTTACTATAGAAGAAGAGTTGGGGTAAAAAGAAAAAAAAAATGAAAAAGATAAGACAATGTCCGTTTCACTTGCGTAAAAAAAAGTTGAAGGAGGTGCTTCTGAGGTGTAAGCAAATGAGGCTCTATAAGCTGCATTAAATGTCACCCAATTATACCCATTTGCTGACTAGTTCAAAAACCACAATGTGCTAGGGCTGTAGTTTTTGCTGCCTATGCTGGTGTCACCGTTGTGAGAGAAGACGCTCATGTTAGCATAATTTTGCATGAAGGCTGTTATGCGCTGTTATCCTTAGCAATCATGTTTTGGTGCAGAACGAAACTGCTGCTCTAGAAAAAAGATATTGTGATGTCATGGTCTCTAAAATCATTTAATTATTAGTTACTGATAAATTGATTCAAATTAGGTTTTTGGTTGGGCCCTTCTGGATGCTCATTTATTGCATGATAAATGGTGCATGATAAAGAAAAGCATATATTATATAAAGACACGGGTCTTAGACCGGAGCCGCAGTATGGTGTTGTTGAGCTTACATACCGAATTATTGGACAGTCCTGAGCAGGCACCCCTTCCCTATCTGGTTGCATTTACCAAATCCGGAAGTACCTTATGGAAAATTATTCATTGAGAAAATACTTTTTTGCACGTGATTTTTCATGGTCAACTGATGAAGAATTGGAAGATTTTCATTGTGGCAGAACGCTCATTGTAGTGAGTTTCCATTGAATTAAGGGGAGACGCGGGTCTTTTTTTTATTTCTTTTATTAGCTGGGTGAACTGAACGAATATATTGTAGCAAAACAGCCATTTGGGCTAGTTGGTAACGGTTCATATCTTAAAGCAAATAGGCGCACTATGGGAACAAGGACAAAAGGGACGAACCGACGACACAAAGCGCGCTTTGTGTCGTCGGTTCCTCCCTTTTGTCCTTGTTCCCATAGTGCGCCTATTTGCTTTAAGATATGAACTGAACGAAATTTAACAAACTTATCCAATTTTTTCTGCAGATTCCAAATCTCTAATTAGATTTTTGGTAGCTGCATTAGTACAAAAGATGTGCAATCTCTAAAAGCATATTTCTTACGGGAATTTTTGGCAACTTTGCTTTGTCAAACACAGAAACAAAGTATGTGGCAAGGCTGCCAGAGAGCTGGTTTAGCCGGTGATACTAATCCGATTGTCTTCAACAAACTTTGAATGCAAAAGACGTAAATGTGAGTGAAATTTTTTTGCTGCATACTATTTCTGATAATCGAGAATTATAATTTGGTGAACAACATTATAAGAAAATAAATAGCATCACCGGCTAGACCAGCTTCCTGGCAATCTTGCCACATACTTTGTTTTTGTGTTTGACAAAGCAAAGTTGCCAAAAATCCCCGTAAGAAATATGCTTAAATATGTATTAGAAATTGCATATCTTTTGTTCTAATGCAGCTATTAAAAATCTACTTGGAGATTTTGAATTTGCAGAAAAAGCTCAATAAGTGTATTAAATTTTATGCCATTCACCCAACTCTTAAAAAACCATTTTTTAAGACCCACGTCTCCCCTTAACCCCTTCAGGGTTTTCGCCGCACATGTACGGCAGAAGCTTCCTGGTACCAAAGGGTTTTCGTTGTACATGTACAGCATAGCGTTTATTTTTAAAACGCGCTCCTTTTTCGATCATTTCTCTTGTTTGGCCTGTGCTTCCACACTTCGGGAATACGTGGAATTTTTTTCATGCGCCGATGTCTCTCCGTTGTATTTTTTTTTTCGCTTCCCAAAACGGCGCGCCGCCTATCGCTTGCCCATCCGAGCGCGTTCACGGTGCAGCTGGTTTAAAGTGCGCGCCTTTTTCGATGATTCCTCTTGCTTGGCATGTGCTGCCATGCTTCGGGAATACGTAGAATTTTTTTCATGCGCCGATGTCTCTTCGTTGTTGCTTTTTTTATGCTTCGCAAAATGGCGCGCCGCGCGCCTTCTCCCATTTCTCTTGCTTGGAATGTGCTGCCACGCTTCGGGAATACGTGTAATTTTTTTAATGCGCCAATGTCTCTGTCTTTTTTTTTTTTTCTTTCCAAAGAGGCGCGGCAACTTGTAGTCTCGCATCAGAACGCGCGCTCGCGGTCCGGCTCGTTTCGGTTTCGTCCTTCGGGTGGTTTTCGCTTCTTGCGCCCGCAAAGCTGATGGCTGTTTGGTTTCTAATCTCTCGAAGGGTGACCGCTTGTTACTCTCTCATTTATTGCGCCCCGGCGCGCGATTACATCTGTTTCCGTGCGGCGCTAAATTACACAAACGACGCCGCCGTGATTGCGTTTCCTGTTTTGGGGTCTCGGAAAAACTAACTACGTCTTGTTGGCGATAAGACGAAGTATTACTGTAGCTTTTTCACTCGTTTTGCTTTCCGGACGGGCACAGAACCATAGTTTTCTTCCGCGCACTCACTGACGCAGTTCGCTTACGCTATGGATTCACGCGCCGGTTGCGCTGCTGCCGGTCAATGGAGCAGCGATTCTTCCGATGCGGACTATTCCCCAATTGCCGAATCAGAACCTTATTCATTGGATTTCAGTTCGTCAGATGAGGATTTTTTGACGAGTTCAAACTCCGATGATGATGAAGGAGCGACATCTGAAACACGTGCGCGGGGAGCCATGCTTCAAAGACTATCACACGCTGAAAAGTTTTAGTGTTAGAGAACGAGCGTTTTTAACCGGAAACGTACTCTGGTGCGCTTATTTTTGTATGTTTGTGAGCTATGTTTAATGCCATGCATAATTTTTATTCATAAAGAACTGTGAAGCTTTTTTTTTTTAGGATTGTGCTTGATTTTACTACGAATAAACCATATGTATGTAACAACAAAACTGATTTTTTTGTCACTTTACGGTCACGAAAAAAAATTTTAGACAATTTTTTTCTTAAATAGAATCGTCTGAAGAATTTATTTCAGCAATAAAAAAATTACACATTTTTGGACTGGATTTTGCGAAAAAATTCGACCCTCAAAGGGTTAAGGTGTTTCTTTTTTCTCTCCCCCCCCCCTTAGTGCTCAAATTTCTCTTAGCATGATTAGTGCATGTAATTTTTACAAATAGATTGGATTCTTCCACACACAAGTTATATAAATTTTTTTGCACTAGTACTGATGCTTGAGCTAGTTCATGCTGAGCTCAAGGCTTTTTGGCTTAAAAAAAAAGAAAAGAAAAATACACATGAAATAGAACATCATGTGGGTGTCATTTCATGTGTTTTCATGTCCTTGTGTTCACACCATAGCATCTAGATCAGGTATAGCACATGTCGTAGTAATATCAGTCACTGCAGTAGTAGTCTATAGCGAGAAAAAAACTGAGGGGGTTGGGGTAGTTGTGTGAAATGTTGTCATAGTTATAAAAGCGTAGAAATACCAAGGAAATTATATTGTTATTGCAAAAAATTCTCAGTGTTTTTTGAAAGAAAGAAAAATGGATAACTATTTCTTTTTTTATCTTATTAGTACCCACAGAGCATGCTGCAGTATTCACTCTCAAAATAGTAACTTAGCTTGTAACCTAGTAATAGCCAAGTCAGCAGGTTAGCTTATGTTGGCCTTGTATGTTTACGTGCTAGAAAGCAGCTAAACGAAAGAAGTGACTGTGTTACTCAAATCTCTCCCATGTTATGATGTATCTGATTGTTTAAACGGAATTAAAGGTTGACACTAAAAGAGTGGTGTGCCGGCTGATATGAAAGGGTCGCAGCACTCTATGGCCATTGTGGACAATTTTCTTACTATAAATTCTTTGACAAAATGGCAAAATTATTAGCTGATTCGTGGGCTTGAATGCCGATATGACATGCTATTTTTCTCCTGGTTTAATCCAGTTTTTATAATAGTTAATAAAGATGGAAAACCTATTGACTGCAGTGTCAAATCCCATCACGTTTTATGGAATATGTTCTCTTCTGTAGTTAAATAAGATTAGGACTGTCATACAAACTTCAGCCCCCCTCCCCCAAATTTCCGCCTGGTCCTCCCTTGCCCCCCTAAGAGGAGATATATTTAAAACTAGAGCTGTGCGAATAGCAAAATTTTGGGTGCGAAGCGAATTCGAATATTGAAGTGTGAGTGCGAATCTAATCGAACATTTTTCGAATATTTCTAGAATATTTTTCGAATACTTCGAAGCGAAATTGCAGAAAAAAAGTTAGACAGGATTCCTAAGCATATTCCTATGAGATAGCAACATGAAAGTGTTTCTTTTCGCTATGTTGATGAAGCACTGGCGGGGTGGTGTTTCATAGTTGTCTTATCAAGAATGAGGCAACGCAGATGCCGAATTGTATTTATGTACATGATTTGGTGCAACCAAAGTGTTGCCGACAGCACTTTACACGTGATAGGCAAAGATACCATTTCCTCAGCCTCTCGTCCTCTTTCAACTTCTGTGGAAGCCCAACTTATGTGGCGGACAAGGGTGTGCTCCCTTAAAGTCTGGAGTTCCAAATCTGCCTCGTAGACTATGATATATAAGAAAATGTGAAATTTTGGATGCTAAACAGCTTCGGCTTCCGATTTTTCAGACTTCCTGCCCAAATTTCAGGTCCAAAACAGCATTAATTGAGCCCCCACATCTGCCACATCTTTCATCTCCATGTTGGAACCAGCGTTTTCTTGAGTTAATACATTTGTGACCGTAACGGAGCTTGAAAGGCAGCTTTGCCGCGATATGGGGGTGTGATGAGGTGAAGCATATTGAAAATCTAGGACCGCTTTTAATCGGACGTTGACTTCTCTTGCCAAAGTTCGACCGTAACGGAGCTTGAAAGGCAGCTTTGCTGCAATACCGAGATGTGATGAGGTGAGGCATATTGAAACTCTAGGGACCACGTCCAAGTCGGGCGCTCACTGTCTCTTGGCAAAGTTCAACCGTAACGGAGCTTGAAAGGCAGCTTTGCCGCAATACAAGAGTGTAATGAGGTGAAGCATATTGAAAATCTAGGGACCACTTTCAATCGGACGTCTCTTGGCAAAGTTCGACCGTAACGGAGCTTGAAAGGCAGCTTTTCCGCAATACGAGAGTGTAATAGGTGAAGCATATTGAAAATCTGAAGGGGTCACTTTCATTCGGACGTTGACCGTATTTGTTTTTGGGAAGTTTGAATAGTTCGAATAGTAAAATTCCAGTGCAAATCGAATCGAATAGCAAACACTATTCGAAAAATATTTAAAATATTGAATATTCGCACACCCTTATTTAAAACGCAATGCATAAGTTCTCCACCTCACTGCCCCCCTGAAGGAAGTCACTTGTCATGAGTCCCCCCCCCTTCTTAGTAAAAAAACCCTGACGAACTTGTGTGTACTCTATCTTGGGAGATTGTGATTTTGGAACATTAATTGGCAGCATGGTGTCACACAGTCAAAGCGGCTGTTTTTGAACCAATATGCAGGAGCAAACTTATGCAATTCAGATCCTTTCTTGGAAGTTCTGGAAGAGTTCCTTGTGAATTTGACATGATGTAGTGGCGCAAATTTTTTAGGTGCCACGAAGTAAGACAGTAAAATTTACCCCATTCCATACCTGCCAAGTCTCCCGGATTACCCGGGAGACTCCCGGATTTTGAACGTTTCTCCCGGTTGTACTGATCATGGGAAAATCTCCCGGAAATCCAGTTCTGCCCCGCGCGTCCAGTGCTTTGTCTGGCCACATGAGCAGAGTTGTCTGGCCACGTAGTAGAAAGGATTCTTCTTCTTTTTTTAACGATAGTAGAAAGGTTCAACTCAGTTTCATTGTGCATGAAGTAGCTGTGCACTTTGCGCCGCAGTGCTGCCAACGCAAACGTGTCATAGCACTGCAGCGCGTCTTGCCGGTGATGCGCTTCTCAGTTTGGCCCGAGGAATTCAACTTCTTGCGCTTCAGGGAGGCAAGTGGGGCCCGCAGAGCTTCAGCCTTGATACGCTTAACTGTTCTCTCGCTCACTCCGGTGAGCTCGGCGACAGTCCAGCACACTGATGCCAGACTATCGCCGGCATCGATGATGCATTTGGGTACACACAAATCTATCCCACAAGTTATCTCGCCTTCAAAATTGTGTCACTGCTGCTTTCAGTGGAGGGTAGCTAAGCGGGTAGCTTAAAAGGGTAGCTGTTACCAATGTCTGTCGAGATAGCGCAGTTCGCCAGCAGCTTGCGACCGTCCCCGTCTCAACGGCGCCCCTTATGGTCCCTTGCCCGACGAAAAAACTGGTAAGCAAGCGACGACAGGCCTCGCACGTGGAGCGATGTTATCGCATGTGCCTTTGGCGCATCGGTGACAACCGGGTCATTTCATCTCTGCTTCAACCGCGTTCGTCCCTAGCGCTAGCACGCTTTTACTCGCACGTGAAACAGACGATGCGTAAGCGATGTTATCGGTTTGGACTCTACAAATCAGCGGCGACTGCAAAATCCTGCTGACAGTGCCCATATAATTGCTATCGCAGTACCCCCCCCCCCCTCCTGTTGAGTAGGTCTCCCGGATTCCGTTTCTCCAAACTTGGCAGATATGCCATTCCTTTCAAGATGCTTCACCAACTAGCCCCTCAAGAAGTACTTCTAAGTAGTAATACGGTGTAATAGTCTAGTGTAGCTTTCTTGAAGATCTGTAAATAGTCCGGCAGTCTCGTAGCTAAATATCTTAAAACCTTGCTCAAAACGCTGGTGTGCTGAGCAACGTAAGTGCTGTTGCACATATGTATTTGCACGGTGCATGTGGAGGTGGGAATAAGTTCTGAAAGGCAAAAATTGGGTGAAAGAACGTTAAGTCATATATATATAATAGTTACCTCATACGCCTGTCATTTGTCTGGAAGGTTGCCTGTCAGCTGGATATAGTCCAAGCTTGTTTAGGGCTCTGTTAAACGCTTCATTAGATACCTAGTTGTAAAAGTGCACCGCGCACTTTTACAAAAGAAAGTATTCCATTGTATTTTTGTTTTTTTTTCATAAGACAGCTAATGTACGGCTAAAAATCAAATGAAATCATGTTTACAAATAGTATGTGCAAAATTTTGTGCCTCTATAGAACCTGTGTGTTCTGGCACTCTGCTCATTTAATAGCTGCTTCGACTACTTTTGCTGTACCATTAGTATTATGGCATTTTCTTCGTTAATTTATTTTAAAAAAAGGTTGTTTATTGTGAAAGAAAAGCTGAGGGAAATATCTATATGGTTCAGCTCCCTCTTTCAGCTAATGGTCATTATAAGTGGACCTGCTTCAGCTGTAGAACTATTAGTGTAGATGGGCCTATTTATTTATAAAACTTGCATTAATAGGAAGTTAACAAGCATGTTACCTCTATCTATGGAAATACGGTATGCAAGGGGCTTTTTCTCTTGTACAGCGTTCTTTCTGGGCAGGTTTTCGGAGTGCCAGTAGTAGAATTCTTGATCCTGTATGCATGCTCCACCTGGGGACCCTTAAGATATATTTCCAATCATTGCTGAAGGACTTTTGGGCACTCTTTGTTACACTCGAGGGTTGCAACAAATAGTTTTATAGCGACTACTATTGTTTTCCACAATGGAATTCAGTTGTGCAGTTGTCATAAGTGTTCGTTTGTGCGTTAAGCATGCCTTGCAAAATTAACGAAATTTGAACTGGAAGCCTGCTTAATGTGATATTGCAACTCTTTCATCGGTACAGGAAGTGATCCTAAAGAGGAAACAGTTACACCAGACATTTCAAGTCATCAAAGTGAAGGTCAGCTGGATATCCAAGTGTTTCTTGTGGGTCCTGTGGGTAATTCTGGTGTGTTGATTCTTTCATTGAAACATAACAGTTGTCTCGAGTAAAGCATAATGCAGTGTCAAAGACATGTTGAATGGGGGGGGGGCTCTGCTTGAAGGAGACAAACTGTGTTTCTACCAGCTGTATAAAGTATGGGCGCCATCACTGGAAATGCTGATGCTACTGTTATTTTTGCATTGGAAATTGGATTGTGCCCAACAGTTCTACTACAGTGCAGGTGCATACCGCCTGAACGAGCTGAAACGGATGCTTGGGCAAGTTGGTTCGTACTAAGGAAAGAAAAACAGTGCAAAAAGATGGAACACAAGGAACGATGCATGGATGCAGTGCTGACTCACAATTAGTTATTCCTCCGAATGCGAGGCTTCTTGTGGAACGTATTGGACCAAAAAGAAAGGGACAGACGAACTGGGCAATTAGAAAACATCTTGCATTGACAAAGACGCATATCAAGGTTGCCAAATGAGTTAAACAAGGAATGCTGGGAGCGGGGTCTAAAACCTTAAAAGCAAAGCACACTCATGGTATACAAGCCAAATGTCATAAAAAGAATTAAATGTAATAAAAACTGACAAACGAAATCGTGAAGTTGCACAAGGTTGAAGAAAAGTTGATGCAAAACTAGGAAGTTGCACACAAAGGGGTGAACAAAAAGCTAGTGCGAAACACGCACTACAGGAAATGTACCCCCTTCCTTAAGAGGGAAAGGGAAGGCTTGCTGACACAGTTGCCACCAAGCCTCTAAATTTCGGCTGCCTCTAAGCCTGGCAATGACGGTGCACCTTTTGAAAAAGCAGGGTGCAGCCACAGTCACAACAACACATTGGTAGATGACTGCATGCAGCCATGGACAGGTTCTGTTGGTGCTCTCTAAGGCATACGTTAAGACCCGTCTGTCCTACATAATGTCTGCCACATGACAGCGGAGTAGAGTACATGACGTTCTGCGCACACGGCTCAAACGGGTGGTGGTGCTTAGTTTCTTGCATGTCTCTCCCGCGGGGGTGTGTTCACCACTCTGCACAACCTGGAGAGCTTCTAAGAGGTTACCCTAATATTTCAGCGCTATGTGATCTGAAAGGTGCACTGTCATTGCCCCATAGGACGATCAATTTGTTTGCGAAAGTTTAGAGGCAGCCAAAATTCAGAGACTTTGGCTTCGTGCTCCCGCCTTCGTTGACAAGACACTATTCCCACGCTACTCACTCCTTTCTATCTTCTCTTCTTCTTCTATCATCTTTACTTCCCCATCCCTAAGGGCACTGAGCTGTGCCCAGAAAATAGCGTCCCTTTTCATTTCTTCTTCTTTCACAAACCACGCTCTCTCTCCCCACTAGCTTTCTGTTGGCCACGTGTTTTGCATCCACTTTCTGTTGGCCTTGGGTGGCTTCCTGGTTTTTTTGTTTTTTTTTTCATATTTAATATTTTTTAATACTTTATGACATTTGCCTTGTAGACCATGAGCGTGGTGCTTCACCTTTAAGTAGGGGTGTGTGAATATTCGAACTTTCAAATATTTTTTGACTAGTGTTTGCTATTCGATTCAATTTGCACTGAAATTTTACTTTTCGAAGTATTCGAACTTCTGCAAAATAAATATAACAGGTTATAATAACAGAAAATAAATATAAAGACAATAAATCAGTGTGCAGCATGCTTGGTCTCGCGTTGCTTGCAACGAAACACATCGCGGCTTCTTCACTTTCGCATGTCCGCTAGCACGATGTTCTTGCCCGCAGTGTTCGGATTCGTCTCATACATCGGCGACATGAGCTTAGTTGGGCTTAGCCACGACTCCGAGCAGTAAGCTCGGTCGCAATGTGCGTGGCCGCGGTACCCGATGTTTCAAAGTACGTGATGCTCGATCGCGAGTACGGAGAGTCGTCCCGCGATATTCTTAGTCACGGGTTGTGAAATGCTGATAAGCACACCAGTCTGTCCGAAATGCACATCTGCAACGTTCGCGATGACCGCGGCGCACTATCGTAATCTGATGCTTGAGCTTCCGCTTGCAGCTGCCAAACTAAAGCGTAATTATATTCTAAATGATTGTCGACCTGTGAACACAAAACGAGTGCGGATGCGTTATTAAGTAGCGGGATTTTAGACAGCCGTGACCTCGCGACATGCAAGCAGCAGAAGACGCTGTCCCGGATCGAGGATCGGACCAATGGCAAGGTGTGCTGGAACAAGGCAGACGCATCCAGTCGAAGGCCTTGAAACAAACTTCAAACATTTGCTTTTTGTACGCTTTTTTCTGAATGGAGGACCTAGCTGAAGTGAGAAATTTGAAGATGGAGAAATGCTCTTTCTGACAAGCCCAAGATGGTGGCGCCCAGTTGCTCCGTTGATGTGCTATAACTTTTCTTAAACGCATTTTTTTTTTTTTTTTTCAATTTCCAGAATAATTTTCGCCACCTCGGCAGGCACAACAAATTTTTTACCACACTTCTACGTAGTTTTCAGTGACGATATTTTGGAATCAGAAAAAGGGCTACAGAAACTGAAAATGTGATTTTTTAGTTCTTTTTTTTTTAATTTTTCACGAAATAAAAGCCGCATCCCCCCTTAGGAATAAATCTGTTATTTGACCATGTTTGTGACTTGTAATTGTTCCTGTCTCCTAAGAACATACTTGGGGATTTTCTGCAACTTTTTTTTGTAATTTCGCTTCGAAGTATTCGAAATATATGAGAAATATTCAAGAATTATTCGATTTCATTCGCGCTCAATCTTTATTGTTCAAATACGCTTTGCACCCAAAATTTTGCTATTCGCACAGATCTACTTTTAAGGTTTTAGACCCCACTCCCAGCATTCCTTGTTTCTCATTCGGCAATCTTCTTGACACGTGTCTTTGTCAACGCAAAATATTTTTGTAATCACCTGTCTTGTCTGTTTCTTCCGTTTGGAGGAATAAATTAATCAGCACTGTATCTGTGCTTCTTTCCTTGTGTTATGTCTTCTTGCACTGTTTATCCTTCGCCTGAATGAGCTGCTTCCGTCATGCAGTTCAGATGCATTTTCAGTTTTTGAGGTCAAGATACATTACACCGTGTGTGAACTAACACTGACTTTTACATTAACAGTTTTAAAACTTATTTTGCAGACACTGAGATGCTTTTAATGCACAGAATCGGGTAGCAAAGGTGCAGGCAACACCAGGTTGTTCTTTTCTGTTTGAATGTTTGTTTAGGATGCAGTGACAAGCTCTTTGATGTAAAAAAGTTCGAGTGGGCCTGGACCTTTCATTTTCAGGTTTATAGGTCTTACATTCTTAATAGCTTAAGGTTATTGAATTCTAAAATTTTGTGTCATGACATTTACTACACATATTTGCAAGAATCTACAATTGTCAGCAGAAAATCTTAGTGTGCTTTCTTTAGCAGGAGATAAAATAGATGTCTTGGCTAGGCTGTGAAGCAAGCAGGAACTACGTTACTAAGTCATTAAAAATATAGCCATAGACAGTTTAAGAGCTGTGCTTTAATTTTTTGATGGTCACTACATTTTAAGCAAAAAAAAGTAAAAGTAAAAGACATGACCATAACTAGCAGTCTTCTGCAGAACACAAACTGTATGTACTGAGGCTCAGCTGTATATGGTGTGTTGCAAGTAACTGTGGTCAAGCTTTAAAAATATTAGGGCATGCTATAGAAGGACACTAGTAAAAGCATGTATGGAGAAAATTAGTTTAGGTAGCGGGAGCTAGTCAAGCTGTTTTAGTGCAGCTTTTACTCCCGCCATCCTTCATGTAGTATCAAACATGAAAATAAAGATTCAATTCAATTCAATTTTTAAGGTTAAGTAAAGCATCCATGGAGGAGATCCTAGAGTGTTCTTGGAAACATCCAGCAGTCTTGCAACTTTCTACCTGGTACACACTAATATTCGCACGTCATAAAAAAAAGAGAACTTGCGAAATATGAAAAAGAGAAAAGCGGGGTCTCCACCAACCAGGACAACGGGAAATCCTGAAGTATTGGGAAAACAGAGTTATTGTGTCTCTTATGGAAAACTATCTATACTTCCCATATATAGAATGCTGCACTGTGCTGCGCCCCTGCAAGTGTGCCACTCCTAACGGTATTGCCATCACTCCTTGCTTCATTGGAAATATTCATGCTGATGAAACAGCACACTTCTGGTACATGCTATCAAAGGATGCATTGAAGATCAAGGGAATTACATGCTACAGAGGAAAAGATGGCAACCTGTGTCTCTAAAAAAAAAAAAATATAGATTGTGCAGTGAGGATCCTGTTTACGCTTTATAATGATGAACTTGTTTTAGTAAGCTTCACTGTAAGACAGGCGTGTAATGCGGTGGAGCACACTTGTATTGGAAATAATTGCTTTTCAGTGAAGCATACTACCTGGCCATCCTTGTGCTGTACTACCTGGGGCTTATGTCTCTTATGCTGAATTGCCAATGCACTGTGCTATTTTTCTATCTCATTAAGATTTGACACGTATCTGTGTGCGACTGATTCCATTTGAAAAAAAAAAGTTAAAACTGATTAGGGTACATCTTTCTTTCGTCTTCATTTTCAAGTAGCAATCAACTCTGTTGATGGACCGTGTAAGACACCAAAAGTACATGGTTTGTATATCAGACCTGTTCTTAAGCTACTTATGTAGTGTCAGTGGCTGCAGTGCTACAGCATGCAAAATATGTGTGGGGTGACAAATTTGAAACATTGCAAGTTGTCGGCCTTGATTAAGCCTGTTGAAAGTAACACCAGTGCGAGACTAACTTCCACTATGCAGAAGGTAGTGTACATTGCAGCATTCCATTGTGATTTGTTGTTCTTATTTCAGGTCTTGTTAAATAGCTATTTGCAGCTGTTGCAAAGTGTAGGCACTGTTTTCAACAAAATGGCTCGTAATGTGCCTTGGTCCCACTGTTTTAATGTTGCAAAGAAATACGCGCAGCAAAAGTGCTGCATATTTTTCTGAAATAAAATCTGTTTAATATGAACTCAGTCAAACGAAGCTATGAGCTAGTATTCCTCTTTCCTATGACCTTCAGGTCACACAGCAGCTGTGGTTTTATTGTTAAGTACCATCGATTAACTGTCGACTTTTGGTGACACCATCAGTAAATGGATGCCAGTGATATCTGTTCAAGTCCTGTAGTGTCATTATTCAAGTAACAATTATAGGGACACTCCAGGCAAATTTTTGTCGTTGGTAGCCATGTAAAGGTAATGTTCCATATCTATGTACAGTTTTTGGGATCATTTGCAGCTGATCCAGAAATTACATCTAATTTGGTTTGTTACTCTGTTGGCATTTCAGTTAAGGAAGCAGTACCAGGTATGACCTCGGCATGCTTGATTCCTTGCAGCCTTTATTGCTTGTTTGTGTTGCGGAGCTCTTGTGTGGTGGGGCCAGATTAATGTTATGCAATAGAGTAAACTGTGGCTTCCGTTTATTGCATCTTGGAGACTTCTGAAGTGGTCACGTTTCCAGGCACATAAGTATTTCCCTTGATCACTACTTAATCTGCGTGAACGTCAATCACATAAGGCAGTACTATTGCAAGAGTGACACCATATTTAGGTCTGATCTTTGCCACTATGGGGCAAATGCGCTTCTGACATGCCATGAGATGTGGTCATGCTTTATTATAAGAACCCTGTAAATGTTGCATAGTAACAAGACAGGTTGGCTTCTGCTTCTTTCCTCTAACCGGGTTCAGCCATTGGTGCTTCTATAGTATCATGCACTAGCGTCCCCCACCCCCTTTTTTTTTGGGGGGGGGGGGTTGTGACTAGTATTCAAAGTACTCTTTATGCAAGCAAAAGTCTATCAGAGCATCTACAGACTTCACCTTTGCATTCATATACATGTTTACTATTCTGCAAGCAAATGCATTCAATAAATAAGTGATGGCACTAGAGCCACCAAGGGCTATTATTTTCAATTTCGAACAGATTGTCATTTTTGTTCCTCTAGAGATTTTACATTTTCAATCTCTTATAGTCCTTGCTTGGTGTTCATACTATGTCACAGCTGTTTTACATTTGTTTTAATGCAGAAAAATATGTTGTTTGAAGAAATTGTCACAATTGAAGCATTACATGCTTGCCAGTATCTGCACTTATTCCTTTTTACAAGCATAGCGATCATTGCCAAAAGGCCTGTTGCTAAGTGCTGTACTATGTCAAAGGTGGGCTTAGCACTGTACTATCACATTGTCTTAAGGAGGTATGGTAGGGTAAACGGGTTGTCCTGGTTTCAGCATTATATCTCAAAAAATGTTCCATATTTTGTTGTGAAATTTTGTGTGCTCAGTAAGAAGGTGTGGCGCCTCCACTCTGTGTAATTTAAACACTGTAGCTTCTCTTACTTTTTTCTTGTTGAGTACCAAATTTTAGACTGGTGTACAAAATTAAGTGTACCTTTACTCAGAAATGAAAAATGTTATGACTGTGAAATTTGGCATGCTTATTCCACTTAATATTGGTATTAATCCCTACCTATAAGAACGGGCTCCTACATATATTTCACAAGAAAAAATATTGTCCTCACTTATCACATGCCATGAGATAGACTTTCCAATTAATCTTTTTTTTTTTTTTTCAAAGGTTTCAGTTCAAACTATTTGGAAGCGAGTTAGGTATAATCTGAGAAAATTTCAGTGTGATTGGTCAGACAGTTTTTCAGAAAAGGTGCATCATGTTTGGAAAATGTTCAAAAAAGATGATCAGAAGGAAAACACCATTTTATGTTTAAAAATGTGCGTGGAATGTGCTCACAGCGTACAGCAATGACTACGCTACAAAAGTATTTTGGTGGGAAATTTTGCAATCTTAACTTATGAAATTGGTAGGAATTGAGTATATTCAATTGATCTAGCCATAGTCATTATAAAACATCGATGGAAAAGAGCCCTCGCCTCCTGACAAACGCGCGGCCTTTGGTGCAATTTTTAAATGGCTTAGAGCACTGCTGCGCGCTTGACAGTGCAGATTCATGTTCCTCAGAGTGTGTATTATTTTTTTAGTGGTGAAATAAAAAAATGGCTTTTTAGGTCAATTTACCCTACCATACCCCATTAAACCACTTCATTACACCTTTGTTCTACAATTCTGCTTAATATCTAAACCTTTCATGTATTCTTGTATGTTGGTGTAATGGTGTCATAGCCCAAGTGTTGCTCTTAATCTTTTATTTGTGGATGCAAATTGCATTTCAGCTGTAGCTCTTTCTAAGCCACAACTACCACTAAAGTATTGATGGAAAGGTGCCTTTAAGGTTCCTTTTCTTTTTTAAGCATGCCCTCTATGTGGGAACAGACAGCATGTGCACAGGTGGTGCAACAAATTGCTGGCATTTGTTTAAAAATTTATGAAAAGAATTGTTGGAAATAATTATATCTATAACTAATTTATGTTTAGTAATAATGTACATTTAAGTATACTAGCCACTTTAGAGGCAGTGTTCACACCCATTTCTCACTCTCATATATTTGATTTATTCTGTTTTTTTTTCCCAAGTGATACTTACCGAAGTGAAAGTTTTGTTGGTATTTCTTGTGGAACACTAAAATGTGCAGTGTTTTTTACTGCCTTCTCCTCCTCCTCAAAAATATTCTTTCCCCTCTTGCCTTTCTTTGCTTTTTCCCAAGTGATACTTACCAAAGTGAAAGTTTTGTTGGTATTTCTTGTGGAACACTAAAATTTGCAGTGTTTTTTACTGCCTTCTCCTCCTCCTCAAAAATATTCTTTCCCCTCTTGCCTTTTTTTGGCCTACAACCTATTCTCACTTTTTATCTCCTGCACCACCCACCATGAAACTGCAGATTATGAAGGCGTACGAAGTCCATGTGCTGCAACAACACCATTTGGTGCCAATGCCAAGCCTGGTCTCCTGCCACCACCACCCCAGGCATCTGCATCGGCACCATCTTCGGCAATCACTACTCCGAGTCAACCCAGCCAGCCTGGCTCTAAGCTTGGATCCAGCTCACTCGAGGCATTCTTCACACCATACTGCTCTGGCGAACAGAACTTTGCGAGTGCTACATCACAGGGTAGCAATGGTGCAGCGGTATCGAGCGTTACGGGAGACCAGGCACCATTTTCTGCAGCGTCTAATGGGCCTGTGGTTGGTGGCAGCAGCGGTGGTTCATTCGTGCCTTCCGGATCAAATCTTGCTACTCCAGCTGCACCCTTAACAGGACAGCAGCAGCAAGGGTCAGTTTTGTTGTCAAAGCATAAATTGATCTTGCTGGCCCAACATAAGAGATGCCGTTAGTACTGAGGTAATTAAGTTAGGTGTATGACGGCCTGTAGTAACAAGTTGTATTGGTGGTGTAAAAATGGAAGATAACACACACAAGAAAGTATTAAAAGAGCACGGATACAAAAATTTGGCACCTTGTTTTTTTTTTGTTTCAATAAGTAGCGAATGACCCACTTATCACGGCTGGGAAGCTTGTTTGCTTGAGCGCATGACGGTTAATTATTTGGAGACTGTTTTTTAGCGCCCAGTCGCAGTTCCGGTTTCAGAGGGCACACAGTGAGGCGGGACTCAGAGTGGTTCTCATGTAAACATAGATGGCCACGTGAGCCTACAAAACCGCGTGAACATGAGCACTGTGTTCACAACTCTTTTCAGTGAAGCCTTCCTAGCTGTTGCTATAACCCTTCTGAGACGTAAACATGCATGACCTCCAAAAAAAGCAGTGCAAGTCTGGCCCCCTCTTTCCGTTGAAAAGGTCTGCTAGGAGAGAGCGCTCGCAAGAATCGTGGCAGCCAACACAAACTCGTGACGCAGGTGGCGGTGGGTTGCTTATACGAAAACCAAAGGTACATTTCGCGTACAGTGGCATGACATGCACTTTAAAATTGATTTTAGATATATTCTAGGCTATATTATCCATTGATATTTCGTAGATTATGCACGTGTGTCCACACAAATCTATCCCATAAGTTATCTCGCCTTCGAAATTTTGTGTCAGTACTTCTTTAAATAGGTAGGACAAGCTTTTTTTTTTTTTGTTTACCACCCCATCTATTTCTTCGCGCGAAATCTTGTTTTGCCAATGGGAACGCTATCTGTGGCAACCAACTAGCCTGTTCTGTACAATGCGCACCTGCTGATTTGTTCCTTTTGAATTTTTATCATGCTTTTGCATTGGTGCAATTTCAGTTAAGGTGAGTCAGTATTGCTAAATATGAGTTCAGTTGATAAAAATTGTGTGTGACAATCAGTTCCAAATTTGAAGTGAACTTAATAACTGATTAAATAATTTTATTGAACATTTGGAGTACTTCGTTGTATTCACACAATAAATTCACACAAGTTAGGTTAATAAGGCCTTCAGTTGTCCTTAATAGTTGCCATAATTTATTTTTATTCCATTCTGCCCCTTTTGGCTCAAGTAGCAAGCTTGCTTTTTGTAACCAAGCATGTTGGATAATTATATGTAACATGCTTGGTTAAATAACTATAATTATATGCATACCCAATGAATGTTACATATTAGAAGAAAACTTTTACTAGGGTGTTTATTATTTAAGGGGAGATGCTACTCGAAAAATGGCCTTTTTGTGAAAATTGTCACTTTTGACATTTCACTTGTAAAATTATGTTTGGTCATTTAACTTTTATTTCGCCGAGTATCAAGGCTGAATTCAGATTAGAAATTGGTGAAAAATCTATTTTAATCAGGCAATGTCACTCTGGCCTCAGCCACAGCAGGTGCTGAGGCCACAGTGTATGGTAAGTTGATGTGGTAAAGGGGAAAGCATGAACCACGTGGCCGAGCACCATGGCACGGCACTTCGTAAACTGCCATTACCACCTCCCTGTGGAGATAAGTTGAAAGATGATGCAACACAAGAGCTACAAAATATTTATGAAATTGCAATAACCACCCACATTAAATGTCCAGGAAATGTATCTTGCCATGCGAGCATCCTACTTTAATTCTAGCAACATGGCAGGAAGTCGCCAATTCTGTTCAGAAGTGACTTCCTGATGTAAGCACGGGCGAGCCAGAGCTCTTTGGGAGTGCGTGCCAGATTACACTCTAATCTTGACCAACAAACAGGTGTTGCCTGCACATCCATTATATAAGCACCTCACAGTTGAAAAGCTCTTGGTTCACTGTCTACAAGGAACAATGCAAGGTGTTGTGGACTTGCTCCACAGCAAGGTCTGGCTTCTGTGTCCAAAGACAACGCTCCCATCCTGTACAGCTGTGGAAGCTGCAACAATGGCTACCTAGTTCTTCAATAAGGGATATTCAAACTTTGAGCACATCCTTCAAGAGCTTGATATACTGCCACCTGAAGAACTTGTCACCCTGGGCCACTCACATGACCAGAGGCGAATCAAAAGCGTGTCTGTCTGCATGCAAAACAGCCGAGGCAAGGGCTCATCTCTGCCACATGGTGAAGAGAGTGCACCTTTATGGCTGACTTAAGGGCTGGGAAATATTAACATATGGAGCCGGATGTTTTTAAGTGCGCTCGCTGTTTAGAGTGTGGATTGTTCTATGCTCTCACAAAGTTTCATGCTAATCGCACTGTATATTGATGAATACACACGTTTATAACTTTCAAATGCATTTTTCTCAATTTCCATTATGAGGCAATTCTGACATGTTGTGCACAAACTTTCATGCACTTAAAATAGTTATATCATAACGAAATTTTGCACAGAGCTTCTTCAGCCACTCTAAAATACAGATATCTATATGAAGTTGCACTATACATTACATATTTTTGGTTTCATAACTTGATATGCTGATAGGGGAGATGTAAAATATACATTTGGTACCTTCGATTTTTTTTTAAAAAGGTAGCAAGTTAAGCAGACATTTGAGGTACGTTGCAGTACTGTACTGCTCATGTGCAGCAAAATTAGATATCTTGGGATTCTGTGTGAAAATTTTTTAATAAGCTAAAAAGTGTGCACAAAAAACCCAATATTTTGTTGTCGAAGTTGTAGTAACTCTGGAACTATTACGTTTCAAAACAGGAGAAAGTGCCTCAGAACAGGCTGGCTGACGTTTCGATAGGGGACCTATCTTTGTGAAAGGCGCCTTGTCATCCTGGCGTGTTAGTTTTAAGGGGTTAGTAATGACCATGACCAACAGCAACAGACGCGCCACCGCTGGACATGACGTCATCACTAACCCCTTAAAACTAACACGCCAGGGATGACAAGGCGCCTGTGACAAAGATAGGTCCCCTATCGAAACGTCGGCCAGCCTGTTCTGAGGCACTTTCTCCTGTTTTGAAACCTATAACGTGTATCCATCTGTCGGCTCCCTTCTTGATCTTGGAACTATTACAGTTATCAGAAAACTAATTACAGTTTTGAAATCAGCATCACAAACTCTACTATTACCTCAAATTTCAAAGTTCTAAGTCAAGAAATTTTTTTAAAAATCGTTTTTCGAGTAGCATCTCTCCTTAATAAATTCTGTATGTGCAGCCCACTGTGAATAGGGAGTAGTGACTGCCAACTTGTGAGAAGCCACATATGCCTTTAGGTAAACTATCTCAGGCCTGGCACCAGTGCTAATTATGCGTTTTTTAGCAGGGCAGTGATGCACACTACTTACTGTAGTATAGTACGTTTCAGTTAATCTGATTGTGAATTCATCCCTTTCGAAGGTCATGTCTGATAACCCACGCATTTTTATGGGCCAAGACTTTAATTTTGATCCTCAGAGTGGCCCTTACCGCTTACTTCACTGCCTGGCATGCACCTACCTGTACCTAATATTGACCTTATTGGTGAACCCAATGGCTGCAGCTTTAATCTTGGCGGGGCTAAAGAATAATCTATACATCAGACGTGCTCTGTCCTACCGTGAGCGTCAACTTTTGGCCAGCCCTTGGCAGAGTTTTAAGCAAAAACAGCACCTTGCATTACGATTACTTATTCTCTTGGTTCTAACGCATACCTATTTCCAAGAAACTGGTCCGAAAATTGTCTCCACAGATACAAAACTGAAGTTTTGTTCAAGATTCTCAATAGCCTACTGTCAGAGCCAGCTTTGTCACCACTTTCATCGCAAGATAACAATAAATGTTTTTGTCACGGCAGGGTTTTGACAACACTAGCATGTGTAGTGTAGGTTGTCAACAACTTAGAAGGGTAGTGGTCTGTATTAGTTGGTTTTCGATAATGTTAAGATGCTGCAGCGCAAAGCAGGACAGAGGGACACGGAATCACTCGTCCTCGTCTATTTCATATGCCTCTGACCTGCTTTGCGATGCACTACCTTAACGTTTTGGCAACATCACAGCATCTTTATCAAAAAAGTCCACTCAAAACCAGAGTTATTTTACATGCTTAGCACGTAGTATGTAATGGAGCCACCTTTCATATTTCTGACGTGAGTCTTTCTGCATGTTTTTCTTGCTCTATAATCAGGCACACATTAGATTAGGATGCAGCTTGTATTCTCCTTTGAAACCATGCGAACTGGATCGGTAAGAATTCAGTAAATGCTGCCAAATAAAGCAGCAGTGTGCTTTTTCTTCCTGCCTCTCCTAATTTGACCAACCAGCTAAATTGACCAATTCCATCACCTCTGTAAAGCTCAAGATTACGGAAGTCAACTGTATAAATCTGTTCATAATCGTAAGGCACACTTGCACTGCTTGGCAGGCATGACTCTGTCACATTAGTCCAGTACACAAAGGTGAAGTGAATGAAGTGAAATGGCTTGCAGGGATAGCTCGTCTCTCAGCAGTGCGATTGTATGGTGCTTGCTGTATGCAGGATTCAGGCTCAGGGTGTCAGTGTGGACATGATCAGCAGTACACAGCCTTTGTCAGGAACCTCATCAGAGCGCTTGGCACCCGCCTTGACGCCACCATCGTCTCCTACTCCAAGTCAGAAAAGCCATCATCGGCGTAATGTCAGTGACACGTCGGCCTTTGTCAAGTGAGTTATCCTCCTGTCTGTGGTACCAGCCGCGGTTATATTATCCTGTCTGTGGTTTAAATTAATTAGAACTAACAGACAAGAAAGCCAAGGAAAATATAGGGGATGTTATTTGTAGTACAGTTAAACCTGCCTATAACGAACCTCCATACAATGAATTCCTCGATATTACGAAGTTTTCATGTTCCCCGCCATTACTCCATAGAAGCACATGCATACCTGCCAACTCTCCTGAATTGTCCAGGAGACTCCCGAATTTGGACCTAATCTCCCGATTGTACGAATGTCATCTCGAATCTCCCGAAAAGTGGCCACCACTGCAGAGGAGGGTTTTTTTTTTTTTTTTTTTTTCCTCTTTTTTTAAAATCATGCACGTATGTCAGCCTTTCCTGCTGTGGCGGTGCTGCGGAAGGGCACTCGCCACCACACTTCTATTTCATTGTAACCATATTGCAGAGTACCGCTGAGTACATTCTAAGCACTGCACAAGTGTTTCTGGACTCATACACAGCGGACTTGCCGTGCTTTGTGACTTCGCGGAAAGGTGACAAGTATGGATTCTGTACCACGTGCGCCTGTGAAACTGCCAGATGCTTTCAGAAGTAAAGAAGTTCGGTTCAAGCAGCTCAATATTTCCGCTATGCAAAAAGAAAAAAAAAACACTCCCCCCCCCCTCCCGTTGTGGTCGCCCGAATTTTCGTGCTGTGAGGTTGGCAGGTATGACATGTATTTGCGACCTCTGTGTAACAAAGTGGCAGCGGGAGACACCCTTGATATAGCGAATTTTAGCCGCAAATTCTGTCATTTTGGCACGAGCAGGAGCCGCATGCTTCTACTGCGGTCGCTCCGCCAATGACAGAGCGCAAAGTGGTGGCGGCGCGCATGCCCCGGCGACTGTGATGCAACAGTGAGTGCTCGTTTGTGCGTGTGTTAGGCGGGCAGGTGGGCCTGCGCCCCTCGAGCCGGCGTTCTTGCCGCCATGGGCGCATGCGCAAGTGTGTGTGTGTGTGTGCGCGCCTGTGTGTGTGTGTGTCCCTTTAAACATCATCCATCCGCTTGTGGGTGCCATGCTAACCTCGCTGGCTCTCTGTTTAAAAAAAGTACAGCTTTTGTGTTAACAGCGCCACTTTTCAGTTGTTGCAGAAATCTTAACTGCACTTCGTTAACGTTATGCCAGATGACGCCACTTAAACTAAGCTTACTCCGTGTCGTTACTGCCGTTACATTGGTTACGCTTCGAGTTCGCGCCGCATATGTGGGGCCGCGCTGCATATGGAGAGCTAAGGGCTACAGCGCAACAGAAGACGAGGACAAGAAAGGCGACGCACAGAGAGCGCTGACTTACAACACTTTATTGGTAGAAAGGGAAGGATGAACATTTATACACTTCGCTGACATGCACCACAACCGGGGCAGATCATCTTTTTTTTTTTTTTTTTTTGAACATTTTACATAGAGCAACCACCACTGCGCACACGGGCGTATCACTCATGGTCTGTTTAGATATGATATTTCATGAGAGCGCTTTTCATGAGAGCGCTTTTCAGAATATTTCATGGTATCCGTGCTGTTCGCTCTTCGTTTCAATGAGTGGCATTGTATTGATGTCCTATGAACGTTCAGTATTGCCATTCCTCACGACAAGCAATAAAGCTAAATAACTCAGTTTTTTGCCACTAAATAAATGTTTTGGATAAGCTCTGCCTTCAGTTCCCATTGTGTTTAATTTGTGCATTTATTTTCCGAATTTTCATGCTGAAACTGCTGTAGGCATCTATTATGCACTTCTTCCTCATCGCTGCGTTATTGTACTCATCATCACGCATTTGCCTTTCATCATCATAGTCTTCGGGTGTGTGCTCTTGATCATTGTGGCCGTAGCGCTTGTTCACTCTCGAGGTCGCGACCAAATAAACCTCGTTACGACTGCGACATCATACTGCATATATCCAAAACCTCTTTTTAACAAATTTTTTGGGGGAATTTGTCAATTTCGTTATATCCAGGTTTAACTGTAGTTATGGTGTAAATGTGAAGAAAGTAAAGCGCACGAAAAGATAACTTGCCGCCGACAGGGACCGAACCTGCAACCTTCGAATAACGTGTCCGAGGCCCTACCACTGAGCTACGGTGGCGGTCATCCTCCCATCCACTTCATGGGCTATATATGTACATTTATACCTAGGAGTGTTAGTCAGCGCCGCTGATAGCCATGAAGGCGAGTGTGGAACACTCTCTGCCTGCTGGTGTCACAAAGCACGGGATCTTTTTACGAGCTGGCAGCTGACCAATAATCCCTCGCATGCTACCTGAAGGCATCAGATCTGCCAGAACGAGACCCTCGCTATGAATGAATGAAAGAAGGGGAACTTTGAGGGCTTGTTTTTTTCTTTGCTAGATGCAACAATAATTAGAACTAACATATCAGAAAGCCAAGGAGAGTATAGGGGATGTTATTTGTAGTAATTGTGATGTAAATGTGAAGAAAGTAAAGTGGGCGAAACGATAACTTGCCGCCGGCAGGCAGAAAGAGAGTGTTCCACTCTCACCTTCGTGGCTACCAGTAGCACTGACTAACACTCCTAGGTTTAATCATACATATATACCACGTAAAGTGGACGGGACGATGACCGCCGCCTGAGCTTAGTGGTAGAGCATCGGATGCGTTATTCGAAGGTCGCAGGTTCGGTCCCTCCCGGCGGCTAGTTATCTTTTCGTCCACTTTACTTTCTTCACATTTACATCTTAATTACTACAAATAACATTCCCTACACACTTTCCTTGGTTTTCTTGTCTGTTAGTTCTAATTAATGTTTTTGCTAGCAAAGAAAAAACAAGCCCTTAAATTTCCCCGTCTGTGGTTCTGTGATTGATAACCTGTAGCTTGTGTGTTTAGTTGCCAGTGGTAAGTTATCACTCTTTAAAGTATACTTGATAGGATTGATTATTTTAATACCCTCCATTTGCAAATTGTTGATTGCAACAGTAAAATAACTGCTTGATCAATAACTCAGGGATGAGATGGTACTGTGTATTATGCCCAGAAAGTGCTTGTAGTCCATTGTTCATTGAGTGGCCATGCAGTTATTTTAACCCTTTCAGCCCTGGATTTTTTTATTTTGGCCAAAGGACATTTTTTGTGTATGTTCCTAATGGTTAGGACCTCAGAAGACCACAACTGAAAGATTCAGCCAGTGGTGCAATTATTTATGGATTTACATACATGGTGCCAATTCTAAAAAGACAGGGCGTGCAAACACGGACACAAGAAAGAAGTCGGGGCACCACAAACGCAGACTAACAACTGAATAGATGCACAACGGCGGAAAAGAAAGAAGGCACGAAAACTTATCTGCACATGCCCATGCAATAGGCGAACCTATCAATCCGGCACGCGTGGAGGCCTACGCGAAGGATAACTGTTAAGGCATTTGAATTCATCTTTATGCAAGTTAATCGACAATTGGCTCACGCATGCGCTACCACTATTCTCGATATGCCATGCCACAATCATCTAACTTACCAACTAGCTCAGCTCTCTGTTATTCTAACCATGGTGTCAAATAAGATCATCAGGGCTCAATGGTTGTGAAATGAGAAAAATGGCTTCATTCCTGCTTCTCACTAGAGTACACGAAATCTGAATGTCTTATTCGGCAGTCTGGAAGTCCTTGAAACAACTTTAGGACTTCATCCCGAAAACGGCACTTATTAACCTCAGCTTAGCCACCTCAGCGTCACCCATGGCTTCGGTCAGGTGTCTTCTTTCTGGCCCCCAGCTCCGCAGAAATGCCACAGTTGTGGTGTCAATCGCAGTGGGGATCATTGAAGAAATACTCCTCCAAGAATTAGCAGTTTTGGTTTAGTTTCCGAGTTGCTCGGGCAAATGTTGTGTGATGGTGTCTGTCGACACTGCCAGGGCCGAAAGGGTTAATTAAAGCTAATAATTAGAGCTGTGCGAATAGCAAAATTTTTGGTGCGAAGCGAATTCGAATATTGAAGTCTGAATGCGAATCGAATCGAATATTTTTCTAATACTTCGAAGCGAAATTGCAGAAAAAAAAGTTAGAGAGGATTCCTAAGCATATTCTTATGAGATAGCAACATGAGAGCGTTTCTTTTCTCTAGGTTGATGAAGCGCTAGCGGGGTGGTGTTTCATAGTTGTCTTATCAAGAATGAGGCAATGTAGAGGCCGAATTGTATTTATGTACATGATTTGGTGCAACCAAAGTGTTGCCGACAACACTACACGTGATAGGCAAAGATGCCATTTCCTCAGCTTCTCCTCCTCCTCTTTCAACTTTTGTGGAAGCCCAACTGATGTGGCGGACAAGGGTGTGCTCCCTTCAAGTCCCGAGTTCCAAATCTGCCTCGTAGACGTCAATATATAAGAACATCTGAAATTTTGGATGCTAAAAAGCTTCGGCGTCCGATTTTTTGGACTTCCTGCCCAACTTTCAGGTCCAAAACAGCATTAATTGAGCCCCCACCTCTGCCACATCTTTCATCTCCATGTTGGAACCGGCGTTTTCTTGAGTTAATACATTTGTGACCGTAGCGGAGCTTGAAAGGCAGCTTTGCCGCAATACGGGGGTGTGATGAGGTGAAGCATATTGAAGATCAAGGGACCACTTCCAATCGGACATTGTGTCTTGGCTAAGTTCGACCGTAACGGAGCTTGAAAGGCAGCTTTGCCACAATACCGGGGTGTGATGAGGTGAGGCATATTGAAAATCTAGGGACCACTTTCAATCGGGCGTTGTCTGTGGCTTGGCAATGTTCGACCGTAACGGAGCTTGAAAGGCAGCTTTGCCGCTATACCGAGGTGTAATGAGGTGAAGCATATTGAAAATCTAGGGACCACTTTCAATGGGACGTTGACTACGTCTTTGCCAAGTTCGACCGTAACAGAGCTTGAAGGGCAGCTTTGCCGCTATACCGAGGTGTAATGAGGTGAAGCATATTGAAAATCTAGGGACCACTTTCAATGGGACGTTGACTACGTCTTTGCCAAGTTCGACCGTAACAGAGCTTGAAAGGCAGCTTTGCCGCAATACGGGGGTGTGACGAGGTGAGTATATTGAAAATCTAGGGACCACTTTCAATCGGACGTTGACTGTCTCTTGGCCAAGTTCGACCGTAACGGTGCTTGAAAGGCAGCTTTGCCGCAGTACGAGAGTGTAATGAGGTGAAGCATATTGAAAATCTTGAGGGGTCACTTTCAATCGGACGTTGTGTCTTGGCTGTTCAACCGTAAAGGAGATTGAAAGGCAGCTTTGCCGCAATACAAGAGTGTAATGAGGTGAAGCATATTGAAAACCTGAAGGGGTCACTTTCAATTTGACGTTGACTGTATTTGTTTTTGGGAAGTTCGAATAGTAAAATTCCAGTGCGAATCGAATAGCAAACACTATTCGAAAAATATTCGAAATTTCGAATATTCGCACACCCCTACTAATAATGTTTTGGTAGTGAACAGGTACTAGCTGGAAAATCCTCTGTGTAAGTAATTTTTCCAGTACGAATGTGAAAACCTGACCATTGGTCTCTGACATACTGTATTAGGCTTTCATTTTCCCATCATCATTCCTAACATGGTAGAAGCAATTAAAAAAAAAGAAACAGAGAAGGATATGTCAGTATTTAAGATAATAGTGTACAGATTATCTCCTCATGTAAAAGCATTTTTGGCTGAAATGTTCATGATGTGGTTGAGTGACTGGATTTGCTTATTTACTTTACTAAAGGCGTTTGTTGGGTCCTTTCAGTGTGTAGATTTTTTATGTTCTCTTCTCCTGTGTCCATGTTTGCATGCCCATCCTCTTTAGTGATGAATACTTACCAGCTAGCTTAGCTTTCTTTCTTTCTTTCTAAGTGTTCTTTGTTTGGCTGCCACCATATTTCTTGACCTTATATAGCTCCAGTTTTTGTCATTGGGGATTCAGGCCATTTGTGCAGGAAACGTCCCAGTTCCTGGCTCCTTTTGAAGTCTCACTGGGCCGTGCTTCATCCCCACATGAGGGCAATCCCCACTGGAACCCATTTGCTGAGTCTGCATCTGCCTCTGCAGTGGATCCTATAGATCCTGAAGACCATCTGTTTGGCCAGGAGTTTGATAAGATACGACGAGGCTCGCAGAGCAGTGAGTCTTCCATTCTCTGCTACTCTAGGCTCATCTTGTCAAGCAGCAAACCTGCAACTATTGCAAGTGTTAAGGGACTTCAAGGAGTGCAACCAAAAAGCTATTTGAACGTTCATATATACTGAGAATAGAGCTCTCAAGCAAAAAAAGCTTCCTCTAAAGGTGGAAGCCATCTCACTATAATGCAAAACCACAAAGCAGTCATCCATGTGCTGCTATAAAGTCTTAAAATGATGCAGTTGAAATAAAATACTCCTATTCACAGCACTAAATATACAGTCGAACACGGATATATCGAACTCGAAGGGGATCGCGAATTAGTTCGATATATGAAAAATTCAATATAAAAAAATACAGGCCCCGAGACCTTACCAGTGGCGGACGATCACGTACAATCGGTGCATTAAAGAATTGACAACTAATTTGGCACACACGATGCAACAACGTTTTATTTGCGTGAACAAAAATTCGCTTATCTTGGCCTGCTTCTTCGTCTTCGAAATGAAGTTGAGGACGCGGGCCTCGATCTTATCGAGGTTGTCCTGGTGCGACAGCCCGGTTCCCTTCATGTCGCCGCAACAACGGCGAATCAGCCGAACGCTGCCGCCACCTCAGCGGCGGAGTACGCGCGTGTAGCCGCCGCCTCGTCCGGACGATCTTCCTCGTCACTTGAGCTGTCGGCCTGGGCACCCTGGGTCCCTGCGACCACAGCTACAATGTCCTCGTCAGCGAGGCTCGCAGCAGCCTGAACATTGCAGTCCGCTTCCACAAAATCGTCTGCAGACACTTCGGGTGGAACGGCAGCCGGGAAGAAGGAACCAGGCATAAAGTCCCTTTTCTACTTCCCCGTGGGCAGGAGCACGCACACGACAGGCTCCCGACGTTCGCTGCTCCGCTGCCTTTGCCTTGATATCCGCCTTGTTCTTCAACAAAGTTCTCATAGTGCTCCGTGGCATCCCAATGTCGTCCGCCAGCGTCGAACTTTTTTCGCCCGCCCCAACACGCTGTATGGCTTTCAACTGGTGCAAAGTCAAGGTTCTTGCGCTTCTTGACGCTGGCCATTGCTACACGAGAAGTCAAAAATTCAGGCAGTCCGCAGCGCCTCTGCACAGCACGCACGCAAAAGAGGAATGTGGTGGTATGCGAAAACTCACGGAAGTGGACTCCGCCAACAAAGCGCTTGCGATCAGTAGCGATGGCGGCGATGGCTATCCGGGCATCCGGGCTACCCGGCTAGCTGCGAGGGCAGCAGCGATGTACGAAAGGCGTGAGCTGTGGTTGGCTCAGCAATTATGAAAGGCGCGGGCTGTGGTTGGCTGATCGAAACTCGCAAAACAGCAACAAAAAAGAAAGAAAGAAAAGGCGAAAGGAGGAGGCCGCCGACTCCTTCGTTCCTGCTCTCCGAGCCGACTGTAACGCAGAGAAGGCATGAGAAAGAGAGAGAGAAAAAAAAAAGAAGAAAAAAACCGTTCTGCAAGTTGGAGAACGTGCCCAACAGGAGTACAGTCTGAGCCCTCTCGCCCTCACGTTTTGCGAGCGTTTCGGGTGTCGGCGGAGGCGCGATGCCGCGAAGGTTGCGGGGTGCAGCGAGTGCCGAAGCACACCTTCCAGCTCGCGCGCCGTTCGATATATCCGATGGCGAATAAAAATACCGTTCGATATAAACATGCGAATTTCTATACTTTTACAAAGGATTTTCAAGGGGATAATTTATGAGTTCGATATAGCCGAAAATTCTATTATGTGGGTTCAATATATCCGTGTTCGACTGTACTCAAATAGCAAAAGCTGCTTTAGCCAGACCATCAAGATCAGTTTCTAAGAGAACGAAGTTTGTTTATACAGACACAAACAGAGCTAGAAATCTTCCTAACAATATATTGATGGGAGCTAGTTGGTTCGTCGTCTACCATTATTTTTGAAACAGCATGACAGATTGACAGAAAAAATTGATAGGGCACACAGAGTACCGTCTCTCTGTCCTCTCCAAAATTTTTTCCATAAATTTTTCCTGCTGTTTCATTGATAAAGCCAAAGCTTTTTTTAACAGACAAAAAGAAATATCAGTTAAAACCGACCTTTTTGTTTGTCACATTGATTACGAGTCATTTACTCCAAATTGTCACTAGATCTTCACATAGGTTGCCACGGATTCATACAGGCGAGGCATGGGCCCATGAATGGATGGGCTCATGCAGCATTGCTGAGGTACTTTTGTAACTTGTTGCTCTTTATTGAATTATTTTACTGCAGCGAAACACACAGATTTGCCTTTTGCAACTACAGCCCAGTACGGACTGCAGTTGCTGGGTATTTTTCCTGTGCAGTATTTTGAAGTCTTGCTGTGCAAACAAACGGTTCCAACTTGAAGACTCCCTCATTGTGTTACATACTTTATTGACACTGCAGTGAAACCTGCAGAACTCCTGAAATGCATGCGCTTTTCCTTTCCTTAGGCATATCCAATGTGAAGAGTCGTGAGAGTCTAGTCATGAGCAGTGGCGACTTAGTGGATCCATTTGGGGCTGCACCATTCAACCGTTCAGGTGAACAATATTTTTATTAGCCTTTATTACGTAACTTACACTGCCTCCTTTTCAAGCATGTGGGGCACAGTTTTGTCCTCATAATGCTGTTTTTATTAGCTGCTGTATATGCTTTGCAAATGTGGGGAAATTGTTTTTTTTTTTTTTTGCTTTTTCTCTTCTGTTTTCTTTTCTAAGAGTGAGCACAAATCTTAAGCACGCTAAAGACGAAAATTATTTCACTTGTATTACTACTTTCCACTACACAGAGAACACCGCTCACCGTGAGAAGGTGCGTAGTAAGCTAGTTAGCTTATCAGTTAGCTTTATTGGTGAAAGTGGATTTCTGAAGTGCACCTCCTCATAAGTGCCGGTGTTGACGTACCGGCAGTGTTACCTACAATGAACTGATTTCTGGAAATAAAACTTATAGATTACATGGATCAATAAATTGTATTAGCAGGAGAGACTTCATAATGCGGCACCAAACCAAACAGATTTTCTGGTAGTTAAAGGGGTCATGAACCACTTTTCCAAGTAATGATTTAATGACCTCAGTATCAGAGTTTACTGCCTCCCGAATCGATTGCTGCAAAAATTTCTCGAATCCGTCAAGAATGAGCGGAGTTACGGGGTTTGGCGCACGCTCTCAGCGCTTTCTCTCTTTTCTCGTGCCGACGAGCGCACTGGAAGCTAGACAGGGAGGGATAGCACGGGGTAACGAAGTTACGTCAGCGCGCGTCATGAAACGCGATCGCTCTCCCGCTGTGATTCGCGTGTGCGAGTGTGGCTACCGTGTACTGAGGAGTGCGGCGCCAGCAAGTGGCGGCACCCCGCGGCAAGAAGCGCATCTTATCCGAACGCCGCTCTCGATTTACGTCGGCTATCGGCCAACAAGCATGCTATGTCTCTTGCGACGTAAACTGGCAGATCCGCGACGTCAACGTGCATACGCCCCGCCCACCGACGAGAGTAAGAACCGGCCTTTGAAAAGAGGGCGCCTGAGGAAACGGCAACTTCGCGCTCCGCTTGTGGCCTTTACGCGGCGCGCACGACTGTAATATTTGGCAGAGCAGTTCATAGCCGTGTCAGCTTTCTGCAGGGTGTGTTTTTTCAACAAGCCCAAGGGGTGCTTCATGACCCCTTTAAGGAGTGAGTAACAAAATTACACTTGCAAGAAGTGTTACAGCAAAGGGTAAATACTGGTCAGGGGAGTTAACATGGTCCAAGCTGTTTGCTGTAGGGATTGATAAAGGTGTCTCATTCTAGACAAGTAACGTTACATTCTCTGCAAAAAGAAGGGACCTGTTGTCACGGAAAAAGAAATCCCTGTGACCAAACAAGGGGCATGGTGGGCATTACATGGGCATCACACAGGCAAGTGTATCTTGTGGGAGAACTTTCCATCTTGTGTTAGTAAGGGGGGAGATGCTGGCAATAGTGCTGAGTACAGCCCAACAGTTCAGCCACCTAGGGAAGCACAGAGCTCCTATGTTAGTATGTAACCATACTGCTGACCCATTATTTGTTACAGCATGGGTCAACAACAACACTTATACGACAGCTTGCGCTGCTAAGCTTGAAGGGGTGGGTATAATTCCCGGTTATGGTGGCCATATTTCGATGGGCGTGAAATGCAAAAACATCCGTATACTTAGATATAAATTCACGTTAACGAATTCCAGGGGTTCAAAATAAAGCTGGAGTCTCCTACTATGGCATGCCTCATAGTAATCATATTGTGGTTTTGGCACGTAAAAGCCGTGAGTTTTAATGGTGTGCACCAGGGTTCTCCCCAGAAATTTTTTAGGGGTGGATGTAAAGTTTAAAATTTTTCAATTTTGAAGCAACTTCTTGTTTTCAGTGCACATCCATGTTTAGTTTCTAGTCGGGCATTTCTAGTAGCTTTGATGCACATCTGTCACCTACAATGTATAAGCATTGACTACGAGATTCGTACACAGAAAACGGAAGCAAGGACGCTTGTGTTCAAGCATTCGCTCTGGTGATCTTTGAGGGCAGGAGGTACGGCCTGCTGTTAGAGAGAGCGTACATACTACACTCAAACCTCATTATAACAAAGTCTCATCTGCCACGAAAATAACTTCGTTATATCCGAAAATTCGTTATAAACGTTTATTTTTAACACTGTAGCTATGACAAGGCTATTCTTCATTTACTTCGTTATAACCGATAATTCGTTATATCCGTGTTCGTTATAACGAGGTTTGAGTGTACTACCTCACTGTCGTATGAGTCCCTCATGTAGGCTCTCTGGTATTGTACATGCACAGTTGTCTTTTTTTTTTTTTTTTTGTTCCTCAGGCGCGCATTTCAAAGGGATCAGTCGGAGTGGTGAGCTGTCTATCAAAAATAGTGGGAAGTGAATCAGTAGAAATGCTGCTTACGGTGGGCAGCATTTCTATTCCCACCCACCGGGGGGGAGCCCTGGTGTGCACCTTTCCTGAGGAGCTTGACAACCGAGCTCACAAGTTTCTTTTTTACAGGTAAACCAGGCCGGGCAAGAAACTCTTCTGGAAAGACTGCATTGAATCCTCTGTCTACTACTTCGTCCCAGGCTGGAGGTAATCCCTGGCGCTAATTTCTCCCTCCACCAACACCGCCACCACCAACACCGCCATTGTTATTGTGGTCACTGCTGCAACTGCCATTACCACTTCCCAGCATGGGTGCAATTTGCTTCCATTGTTGGCACATAGAGTTGTAAGATATGTTTAGGTAAAATGGTTTTAAGAACGAAGGTTAAAAGAACAGTGCAAGGCATTTAACCTAGAATTTCACTGTAGCGCAGTTTGATAGGTTTCTTCAACTTAGTTGTACATTGGCGTTCACTCAGAGATCTGGAGTTAGTATTGTTGGTGCTTTCTTTCTTTTTTATATTAATTATCGAATAAGGCGGTTGCCGTTTGAAGCTAGCATTCACTTAGTTGCTTTTCTTCTGTGTTGTGCAGTTGTAGGGTTATCAAAGCCAGGTGTATTGGGTGTTGTTGTGAATGTGCTCTATTAACTGTGCATTTCCTCCTCAAGTGGTATGCAGCATATGCAGTGAACCTAGTTTATGGAGATTATGGGCCCAGGTTAGTAGTAAACTCTAGCGAGCATTACCATTTCAGTGCCTTTGCTACTCTCAAACATTGTTGTATCGAAATTAAAGGGAGAGCCAGAATTACCTTGTCATGCAGTTGACTCTTGATGCCGACGCTTTGCTTCATTATATTACCAATATTTTACGACATTTAAATTCAACCTTTTATGCAACATGCACTTGCTGGCCAATTCTTTTTTACATGGCAGGGCCACAGAAAATGTCTGAATAGTCAGGCAGCCAAAAAAAAAAAAGAAAATTGAACTTGAAAGTCGGCAATCATTTCTGCATTCTGATGGGTCGTGCCAACAAAGTCCTTTTCACAGTGGGCATATGGCACATGGAAAGCCAGAACTGTAGGTACAAGTTCATTCCACCATGGCAGCTTGCCAAATAACCTTGGGTATCAGCCTGATCGATACGACACTGAATGCTTCCAAAGCAAACCGTGGCTCTCCATGGAGTCTGATGAACACAGCACAAGCACCAATCAGACACTGCAGAAAAGCTTTGCTTTAGAAGCGCATGAAAGTGAGGTGATAACCTGATACATGGCAATTAGTATGTCAACGGCTGCCACATTTCCTGTTTTGCTACATCAAGCATACGTCATTTTCAAAACATGTAACAAAAATCTGATGCGATGTGAAACTTCAGTTGCTGATATGTATTGGTTCAATAGAATTCTATAATCTTGTAGTGCTTGCTGTTGGGCTAGTTGGTGCATGTTTAATAATAATAATGATAATAATAATAATACACTTAATGCCATAACACTACCACAGAAAAACATTCACTGCAGTAAGCAAATAAATGGTATTTTTGAAAAAACATGTGTACTAACGTGCATGTGCTATCACTTCACTTAGCAATATAATCAAACACTTTCTGGTTATCGCATTTCAGATTCAAGCAAACTTACTGATGTGTGATGTACACAATCTTGACATCCCTTTTTGATGAAAAAATACGTCCAAGATTTCATCAGCTACATTGTTTCTGCTCCTTCCCAATAGCATGGCTCGCATCCATATGAAGTCTCATGCATGCCTAAATGCACACTGACCTTATTTTTGCATTAAGTGTCATGAATAAGGTTTCAGATTCGCACATGAACTACCTAAGAAACTTTGTACTGCAGTTTTTAGATTTAAAGATAATGCTTAATTGTACTGCAGTTTTTAGATTTAAAAATAACGCCTAATTCCAATCATGTGTTGGGCTTATTCCCCACCCTTAGATTGGCTTCTCAATACTTATGAAGAGGGTGCCCTTCTTCATGGTTCGCAATGCTTTCCCTAAAGACAGCTCCTGAAGTCGTGTCCGCATCTCATGTCAACACTAAGCTGAAGAGTGGAGTCTATGCTTGTGCGTGGTCATACTACACTGAGCCGCACATATCAGATTTGCCCTATCTCTCATGAGCCAGCCGAGTGGTCATTGTGAAAGTGTGTTGCGTAGCCATGGCTACCGTGTTTGCACGATTCCAATGTGCACTTTTTTTCACTGAATTTAGTCCTCAAATTTGTGTGCGTGTTGCAGTCTGGCTCAAGAGCGAAATCGGCAAAAAATTATTTTTTGTCTTTTTCATTTGTCGTAATGTAAAATTGCCTGCACGTTAAACTTTGGGTGCGCTAGAATAATGCAAATATGGTTCTTTTCCATAGTGGCATGTTACAGAGAGCCATTGCCTGCCGCGAAATGCTAGTTGTGCTCTTAAAGGGACCCTGAAACGGTTTTTTGAAGTTTTGTCAGCGTTTAGGCTGGAGCATCCCCAAATCATTCTCACCAGAAATTAAGCGACGCACTGTCTACCAAGGCCGCTACGGAATTTATATCTATACCCTCCTCCTCACCACTGCCTTGCACCCTCAACTCACAGACACCCTGACATCGTCGGCGATCGCAGCGCTCTCAGGAGCGCACTCGACGGTTTGAGCTTCGCCCAGTCATGGCCTCAGATATTGTGCGCCGACGGGTTGCGCGCAGTCTCGGAGGCCCAACAAAGATGAAGCTCGCGGAGTGGTTGATATCTGCTCCGACAGGTGCTGCCACACTACCAGCAGATCTTATTTTATTCTCCTCCATTGCACACCGAATCCTCACACAGCTGTCGTCTCCACGCTCAGAGGGAGAATGGAAACAGCTGATATGGGTACCCGGCCACTGCGGAGTTAAAGGCAATGAGCTCGCCCACACCTCGGCCCGAGAATTACTCTTCCGGACCTCCGACCCCGGCATATCGCACCCACCCTTGGCTATGCGTATGGACCCGCTTCTCACATACACAGAAATTCTACAACACCAAAGACTCAAAACACGGAAACTTCCACCTCCGGGGCTGAACCTCAGTAAGGAATCGCAGGTAGCGTGGCGTCGCCTGCAGACACTGTCGTACCCAAATTCATACGTACTATCTAAGATAGATCCCGACGCACACAAACCACAGTGCAGGTTCTGCGACAATAAAACAGCCACCCTGTACCACATAGTATGGGAATGTCCGCACAATCCACCCATGCAACCCAGGACACAACTAAACATAAAAGGGTGGGAGGCAGCTCTGTCCAGCTCGGATCCGAAGTCCCAAGAGACCCTCGTGAAACGTGCAAGGACAGCGGCCCGCGCCAATGGGATCCCGGACTAAGGATCCCACTCACTGATCTTCTCAAGAACATGAAATAAACGTTTTATTCTCTCTCTATTTTATTCTCCTGTACGGCGACAATCTGCAAAAGCATGCGGACAAACAAAAATAATTCGAGAACGATCACCGATAAGTGTAAACTCGGGAAATGTGGTTGTGTCTTCAGGGGTGAAGTTACAGCCACAAAAACGTGGATCGTGGCGTTGAATGGATAGCGAGAGCGCGACACTCATTGCAGCGACGAGCTGAAGGGATTCCGCTCGCCAGATGCCTCACGAACATTGCATGATGTCGCAGCTTTAGAAGTCGCCAATTGCTAGATATGTGGTACACAACACGGCTAGGGCAATTCATTTTGTCCAAGAAAAGAAACCTAGAGATAAACACTGTCGCTCAACTCATGTCAACACTGAGTACGTTGTAAACACAGGCAGATGACGCTCTCTGCCCACAGGAGGTTCAGTGACGTGTACTGGACATATCCAATCAGATCAGCCGCCTGCGTGACGTCACGCTTCCAATATGACGCACACTGGAAGTGGGCGGTTTGAAAACGCGTTTGGCTGAGCCGCTGTGATCGGTGGCGATTCACAGCTTTAAAGCCTTGTAATAAATTACACAGTTTACGCACAGAGCTTAAATCGGTCTGTAAATGATCCTTAGGACTTGCTCTACCGGCTCAATGTGTTTGTACAAAATCGTCAAAACCATTTCAGGGTCCCTTTAATGTTTCGCCCTAGGCACATGAGCTCTTTTGCTTCCCTCGCCATCCAGGATCAGGCGTTTGCGCAGTGCTAAGGTGCCGCTGCAGGTATATGGGTACACCTGTGCACTAACTCGAGAGAGCAATACTGTGTGTTTTGCCACACACAGCTCGATGCCTTTGTGAGCTGAACATGTGCAGCGGCGCTTCAGATGACACGAGGCGATGGCCTGACGCAGCCCTGAGGCTCACAAGCTTGAACTGCGGTGGTCTGTACTCCTGTGAGACATGAGATTACCACAAGCTTAACTTAGTTGACTTGTGTCTTCTGCGATTGCACTGGTGCCAATGCAATCTTGGATGCCACGTCTAGCTGCATCAGCATTTAAGACGCACACCAGTGTGAGAGGAGTGGATATGCTTGTCTTTCACAGTGCTAGATGCACATAAGCTACAGTTCACCGTCGCACTTATTTCTGTTGCTGGTCATCTTGCTGTGCAGATACATTTGGCACCTCTGAGGTGGCACTAGTGCGTTCTCAGATGCCGAGCCCCAACCACATTTAGCCGTGCAGCCTGTGCAATGCGCTTCATTTAGAGCAAAGTGCAGTAGCAGTGAGCATGAAGGAAGGTAAAGAAATGATGCCTCCATGCAGCTATGCATACAGCTGAGAAAGACCTGTGCTCCTTGAAGGCATATTCCACAGCTGCACCAAATGAGTGCAGACACCACAGGAAGTGATACACTTGGCGTGCAGAAGTCAAGTATATCATGGTTATGCAAACAAGTCTAGTTGGTTATGTACATTTAGGGGACAGTTATATTTAATTGAAATAAAGGTTTAAAGACATGGAGTTTTATGGGGATTTTATGGGGAAATTCATTTGCTTCATTGTATTAATTTTATTATAACAAGGTTTGAGTGTATACCTTTTAAGCAGTCCTATATCATGTGGCCATGCTTGATCTTGCAATACTACAGTTGAGGAGGTAGTTTGGTGTGCAGTATATATGAAGTTTGGTCGGAGCTTTACAAAGGAACTTATCCTTTTCTTTTTACTTGAACTAGAAAACATGTTTGATGCGTTTTGTGTTTTAACTCCTACTCTTGCGTAAATTTTTTCTGTAAACTGAGTTACAATTTATGAGGATGCCAAAGAAGGAGAATTCTCTTGCAAGTTTATGACAATATCTACAAAACGTTTCCTGGTCGCAACCAGCCCTAGTGTGCACAGTATGGCATTGCATTATGCTGCACAGCAACTTTGCATGGAATAGATGTTGATGCATGCAACGCTTTTATTCTCCATTATCAGATGTTTGACAACCATTAACCCTCCTCAATAATGGGTTGATTGGTAAGCACTGAATTATAGCCTCCAATTGATGTCCTGTCAACAATTTCTAAATTCACCTGCTCAGGAAATAGGAAATGGTTTTTAGGCGTTAGATTTCTGACAGATTTCCACAACACATATTTGAGACATGCTGTAGTGAATGCTGTAGGCATCTTACGACACGTCACCCCACACTGTAAAAATTAATGCCAAGCCCTTCAGTAGAGCATGCTTCATAACCAGCTGAGAAGTTTTGAGGTGTCAAACTTCAAACCCAAATTTTAATATATCTGCAAGTTTACCGTTATATAATATGGTATCCTCATTATAGCAGCTGGTTAAGAACCTGTGTATGGTAAGGGCACTGTTATGTGTGAGATAAACTTATTGGAAAGTTTCACTCTACTGGCTAAAGCAGTTTAGTCTTTTGTGGGGCACACTTGTTTAATTACACATGTATTGAGACCTTTCAGGTTTGTTGTTTTGACAAAGGCCATGTTGGCCTATTTTCAGCTGAATGTTGTTTTCTAGCACACACAAGAAACGCCTCACATGCAAATGCTATGCATGTACATAGTTCCGTAAAATGGACATTTGATCGAGCTGGCGATTGGGCGTTATTTTGTGTGGGGGAAGCAGTGCACAGACACATAAAACACGACACTTGCAGCAAGTGTCATGTTTTGTGCGTCATTCTTGGTCCTAGTCGTGTGCGCTGCTTCACCCTCATGGAATGGGGTTCAACCTTTGCTAGAAAGTGCTGGAGACCACTTGCATGAAGTTTGTTTTATGGATGGTTAATAGATGTGTTGCAGAGAGTGTCAGACAGAAGTGCTAATATTTTATCATTCTATAGAAAGAGCTAAAAAAGTTATCATAAAAATGTCTCTGCTTAGCACTTACAGCTCTTTTTTTTTCTTTGCAATGTGCTGTCTAGGATACCTATGAGTAAGGCTGTTTTTCTGTATTTGGAGATAGCGCAGAAGTATTTTTTTATCAAATTTGAACAATCTAATTGCTGTACCATGTACCACACATCGATTTAATTTGCATCCAAGCATGAAAGAAAAGACATGGTGTCCAAGTTATCCGTGTTGGAGTTGCTCCCTTACTCCGAGAAACTTTTTCTCTAATGAAAATGCAGCACTGAAATTCTGAAGCGAAAGATTAAACAGCTACCACCATTAATAAACAAAGTAATGAAGCTGAGCTGCTAACTCGTTTGCTCTTTTCACAAAGGCAGCAGTAAACATGTCCAAGCTACCTAGACTCGGGAACACTTTCTTGTGGTGTCTTGCTGCTGTTTTTAGTGCTTTGGTTATAAGGCCTAGTCGTGCTGTTGGCTAGTCAGTAATGTTTATTTTGTGTGTATGTGTTGACTGCACTGTAGAAGAGCTTTAATTTGCACATGCACAAATGTATATTTCTGAAAGTCTCACCACGAGATTACTGCTCTTTTGTGCCTGTTGCATGAACTGCCTTGGTATTACTGACACCCTCGTGTCTGCTTTAATGCATGCCACTCTTTTTGGCTTTATTAACCTTTCTTTTAATCATGTGTAAGGTGACTGATAAACATTCAGTCACTTATACAGGGGTGTGTTTTTGTTAGACAATGCAGACTGTTTATAAGAATGCTGTGAAAGTCAGGCACCTATCATCTTCAGAGACGAACTCTATGTTAAGGTGGAAATACTTTTCCATTGCTAAAATTGCATAGAAATGAGTAATAAATACTTGTGAATTAATTTTTTCATTATCAACTTGAGAGAATTTGTTTACATGAGAAAGTTGTGGGTTGTAATGTCATATGCATTTTTTAGAAATCACTAAAATTGTGCGTACTTTGAGATATTGATAGGCGAATTTTAATGGCAATATCGAAACAGAGTGTGCCGGGCACGCAGGAAGGGAGGCTCCTCTGTTACGTCATACCTGAACTTTCCGTGGATGCAGGATTTTTCACTTACTTACGGGTAGAGAATGTTTTGCGATCAAGCAAAGACGGTGAAACGATGCACTTTAAAGGGGTCATGAACCACTTTTCCAAGTAATGATCTAATGGCCTCAGTATCGGAGTGTACTGCCTCCCGAATCGATTGCCGCAAAAATTTCTCGAATCCGTCAAGAATCAGCGGAGTTACGGGGGTTTGGCGCACGCTCCCAGCGCTTTCTCTCTTTTCTCGTGCCGGCGAGCGCACTGGAAGCTAGACAGGGAGGGATGGCATGGGGGAAAGAAGTTACGCCAGCGCGCGTCATGAAACGCGATCGCTCTCCCGCTGTGATTCGCTTGCGCGAGTGCGGCTACCGTGTACTGAGGAGTGCGGCGCCGGCAAGTGGCGGCACCCCGCGGCAAGAAGCGCATCTGATCCGAACGCCGCTCTCGATTTACGTCGGCTATCGGCCAATAAGCATGCTATGTCTCTTGCGACGTACAGCGGACAGACGCCCCGCCCACCGACGAGAGTGAGAACCGGCCTCTGTTTGAAAAGAGGGTGCCTGGGGAAACGGCAACTTCGCGCTCCGCTTGTGGCCATTACGCGGCGCGCACGACTGTAATATTTGGCAGAGCAGTTCATAGCCGTGTCAGCTTTCCGCAGGATGTGTTTTTTCAATCAGCCCAAGGGGTGCTTCATGACCCCTTTAACAAATCTAGTGAAATGTGGGTGCAAAGCCGATGAAACTTTTCGAGCACCCGAATTAGGGTGGCCACCCTAACACACATACTCCTTCTGGCAATGAGCTGCTACGATCTTTTTATGATGAGTAGTTCAGCACTAGTGACGGAATTATGCTACAGATGTGCTGTATCATAAGGCTAGTTCTAGAGTGTCCTGCTAGGGCCGCATTTCGTGTGAAATAATTACTTCAATATCTCAATTTCCGAGGTCTCAAGCATTATTCTATCAGTTTCCCTAAATTTTTTTTGCTTTTAGTGTCTCTTTGCATAAATAAACATGAAGATGGCACAATGTAATGACGTAGAGACATTGCACATTTGTTTTATTGTCTCTAAAGTACCTGTAAGCCCCCCCCCCCCCCACTTATTTTTTTCCGAATGTCTGCTGTCACTCGTGGGGTACCAAAACCATAATCGCTAATGGAACTAGCCCAGCATGACTTTCATATAAACACGATTGATGGCACATTTTAGTATGTCCTCGTCTTGGCAGTCAGTATTCTCCACTCCTTGCCAGCAATTTTGCGCAGGAAAGGATGTGTAGGTATGGTGAACTTTGTGACAGGCTTTTTCTTCCATGCATGTAATCTTTTGGCAAGGAAATGTGCCGAGGAGCTGCCATCAATGGGAATATAAGGTCACCAGGAGAAATTGTCATTCTTCTTTAACTTTTTGCTTACGTTTCGTGGTCGTCAGTTGGGAGCCACTAGTGCACATACCGCTTAACCTTCAGCTAGCCTTTCTTGATTATTTTGCGGCCTTCAGCGTGCCGAAGAAGCAGAAAGCAGGTGATAAGTGAACTGCTTTACAAAAGATGTAAAGTTGCATAGGGTGTGGGTTTGCCGAATTTGTCATTGTTGTAGAAGAGGACGCATTCTTAAATGCCTAGTGTGTCAAGAAAAAAAACTGTCCAGTTTGAAAAATCCCAACCAATTGAAGGAAAGATATCTTGAAGGCTGTGCTTTACTGCCGTGCAAACACCATGCTGACAACCTCATTTCTTGATTATAAGTCAATGTGAGTATCGCAACCAAGGTGTATCGTAAGCAGAGGCAAACAAGCAATCTTTTGCTTTACAAACAAAACAATCAACTATACTGAGTGTTATAGTGGAAGATTCAAACCATAAAACGCAAATTTGATGTGGATTACGACTTCTTTTTTTTTTTTTTTTTTCGCACACCTGTGCATTGCATTGAGCAAAGGTTCACCATTGAGATCAGTTTTCAGAAACCATCTGGGGGTGTTTGCAAATTTGTCTTTGTTGATGCTTCACAGCATTTTTTATTTATTATTTTTGGGGGTGGCGCAAATTGTGCAAGTAACAACACTAAGTCATACATCAAAAGGTCACGACTATAAAATGGGACTTTCGTTGAATATTTGGCCATGAGCGGAGCTGTGATAAATTTCTTTTATAAGAAAAACATGCTCTCCCTGATATGTGCTTTCAGTAGAAACGGTGTAACAAGCTGCTGACTTACTTGAGCCTCTGAGCATGACAATTGAACACACACAGATCGGAACAAATAGGGAAGCCTGCACACTAATTGCTGACCTAAGGCAGCATGAAAACTCTTCATGATGCTGCTGTCTGTCACGACTGCCATTCAAATACATGGCGGTAGGAGACGATAGCAAAGCCAGCGTGCTTTCATCAGGACTTTTCAGAAGGTCGACGCTATGAGCGCACGACTTTCTGAAAAGGTCCATTATGGCACCAATTTAGTACTTACGCAATTGATCGTTTCTTATTTGAGTCTATTTGCAGCCCTGTAAGAGTTTTGCCTCGATACTCAATCTATGCAGTTCAATACTGATACAGTATATTTGATCATGATTTGCTTTGGCTAGGCAACCCTTTCCCCCCATGTGCACTCACTCATGCACTCTCTCTTGTTGTGTACCCATTGTTGATCTGGTGTCAACTGCACTAAATTATGCACAGTTTACCCCTGCAGGAAGTGTTAAGCAGATGAATCGTTGAAAGTCAAGTGCCGTCATTTAGCATCAGGTTTTGCTGTGAAATATTCGTTTCTACTAGCATCTCGGCTTGCCAGCCAAATAAATAGCACATCTGTTGGCTGAAGAGCATGCATTAAGTGGTCGTTTTGCTCACTAGCCTAAATGGTAAACCCAATTTTGTCCTTTCAATGAATCTAATGCTTTATATGCTGTATTAGTCTGCCTTTTTCATATTTACCTCTTTTTTTTTTTTATTTATTCATACGGCCTTCACTCCCTAAGGACCTGCTCATACACAGTTGAAAACTGGACACTCAATTTTATTGCTAGAGGACACAGGTTTTAGAGGAATCACTTGCCCAGTCTGTATTTTTTCTGTGATATTTCACTTACAGCTACTTTGCAATTGGGGAGTATTGCCAATTTTGCAAGAAGCCCTTACACAGGTGATGCTTAGCTGTGCGTCCTACTTTGTACACATACTTGGAAATTTTTAAGTTGCACTGTTTAAGTATTGTGATATTTCAGAAGAAGAAGAAATGAAGAAACAGTGTGTGTGCCTGTGTTTGGTTGCATTTACTTTGAGAGAATGTGTTAGCTCTCTTTTAAGCACATTATTATTTTTATTAGTAGTTCGTACACTTCTTCAGCTATGGTTTTGGTGGCCACTTTAATGTTTTATATTTCTTAAGGATTCAGTTTGCTTAGAAGCAGAATGCCATTAATCTTCACATGACGATTTATACTTACTGTTTCTTTACCACATATTCCTATTGTCAGAAATTGTGCGGAAGGAAAAAAAGTTGTCTTTTATTTTTCATCCTGGAAAAGCAGGAGTTTTGTAAGTCATGATTAATAATGGTTGCATCTTAATATATAAACTTAAAAGGCATAAATCTGTAGAAACAAGCATATTTATCATGTAATATGAAATTGTCATGTTACTATCTAGGAAAGTCAAGTTTGCTGCTGAACGAATAAGCCAGCAGCTTAGTTCTTGTTAAGCTTGCCACTTGCTTAGGAGACTGTTCCTGACTAAAAGAATTGTCTTCCTCCTCTCCCAGATAAACACTAGTCATTGGAAGGTTTCCAGTTTTAGCAGGTAATGATGAGTAGCATTATTATTGCATTTGGAGATATGCCTTTACAATGTGCTGCTGGCCTGTTTTACCCCCCTTTTTTTTTCCTTTAAGGGAGCACTGTTGTGAATGTCTGTGTTGTGATGCTGTGAGTAAAACGCTTGCAGCGTTAACCTCTCTGCTCTTGTAGCACTTCTGGTGACTAACTTGTGTTGTTGTGCAAGCCTTGAATGTTTATGATCATCAGTTGCCTAGTGGCATTGCCTTGTGCGTTTTGATGCAGTTTTGTCAGGTTAGTCTTGTACTGTTACTGTGTTGAGATTATGGAAATAACAATTGGACTTAAATGAAGTCCAACATAATATTAAGTTGAGGATATTGTGATTTCTTGCTTGTGTGGCACCTACTCACTATAGCACCTGTTATAATATGTGCATTCAGTAGCAAGAATAACCTGAAAATGTGTTGAAAGAGAGAAAAAAAAGAAAATATGTTGTGTGTGTCTCTTTCATGAGGCATATGTCTGCTCCTATTGGAGCAGAAAGATAGTGTTTCGATTCGTGCAAGTGGCACTGTCTTGTCAAGTTTAGTGTGCATGAGTGTTTCTCACTAAGTGTTGCATGTGTTTTTAGACCTGTCATGTCTGGGATGCATGGACTTTGCATGTGTAGTGAATAACATATGCATGTCTTTTCTGTGTTTTAATGTCTACTAGTTGGCCATGGTGGTGAAAACAAAACTTGCCAGTGCACATTGCACAATCATAGCTAATAACAGTAACATATAGGCTTGTGGCAGTACATTGTAGTATTTGGCATTGTTTTCATATCATTTTTTATGGATTTCTCTAATAAAATTTTTGGAGGTTTTCCTGTACTGTTTCACATTACGACTCACATTACATCATATTACATAGTCTCCTAAGCATGCAGGCAATCTGAAGGCACAAAGCCTTAGTGTGCAGTCACTGACTCTCTTCACATTATAGTAAGTACCCGAAATTTTTCCTATTGTCCTCATTTAAAATGCATCGCAAGTATCACATGTTCCAGTTGCCTCACAGAACTGTGAATATTTTGCTTAGGCTTATAAAAAAATGTATCATAAAAAAAAAACAAATTTTCAACTTCTAGCATTTGCATCCAGCATGGGTTTCCTTTCATTTACTTACTGCTGCCTAGACTGTAGACTGTTCTTAGCATGTTGAACATGTGAATTCTGCTCCCTGGTTGGATTTCTTCCCTGCCTGCTCTCTGGCCTGACACAATCATGTGCACGCTTATTTGCATGTGGTGCTGCATCACTAATAATGGATTGCATGATTGTTGCATAAAATAGAACACTCAAATAATGGTACCCTAGTTAATGAAAAGTAGACCTATTGCTAAGCTGAAACATTTCATTTCAGTTTTGCAAAGCTCAGGTAACATGTTAACTATGGAAAAGTGTGCCCACATTCTATGTGAGAGCCTAGTGCTAATAACAGTGCTGTATTCATGCTCCCAAATATACCTTTGCCGTACTAGAAGAAACTAAATTCAGGCACTGCAGTATCCTTTTTTTTCTTCACCTAATTATTTCCAGGTATAGTTGAACAGTATAATTTCGGCATATTTATAGACCAGTGATTGCTTATTTTTGAATTGTTTACATGTAGAAGCACTTAGTTTGGTTTGGTCTTGCGCAGCACTTTTTAAACTGTAGCATAAAGGGAAAGACAACATGCTACTCAGTAGCACACCTACCAGTATATGGCTCATGTTATTGCCCGTAACTTTTAATTGAATACAACATTTATAAAGAGCACCCACCACAGTAGCTTAGTAGGCTATGGTGTTGTACTGTTTAGCTGAAGGTCATGGTGTCAATCCGGGCATAGTGACTGCTTTTGGGTGGTGATGAAATGTACATGTTAAAGAAACCCGGCTGGTCAAAACTAATGTGGAGCCCCTCCCCTCACGACAGTGGGCTCCATAGTCAAGTCGTGAATGTGGCATACAAAACCTCATAATTCAATTTGTAAGATTTGTACAGTTCCATTGCATTTATGTGCCCTATTTCGTGGCATCAGCAAGAATCACTACATCGCTTTATTGCATTCTTGTTCTGTGTGAGATCTGTATAGAAGTGATTGCACTACATTGCCAGTTTTTTATTAGCCACTACTGCTCACCACTTGACAGCGGTGACATTTAAGTGCAGTAGCAAGGACAGCACATTGAACTCGCATTTTCATTTTTCCATTTGAGTACCCAACAGTATCTGTATCATTGTATCAGACTAACGAGCCAAAATATTGAATGCAGTGCAGTAGACTGTCACTTGATGAGTCATTCAATTATTTGATTGCAGGACCTTTAGATGAAGAGGCAGCTGGCTATGTGCCACTGTATGAAGATCATGGTGATGGGATCGTCATTCGGGCTCGACATTGCAGCGAGAACTCCAGTGCTTCTCAGGAGGGCAGCCAGGGTGGGAGGTCTACCAAGGAAGCACTGGCATCGTTTGGAGCCTTTGCCAGAATACCAGTTGAGGATCGCTCCAAGTATGAAAAGCTTTTAGATGATGTTGATGAAGATTATGCTCGAGGTGAATCCAGTCGAAAACACAAGCTAGCTGGAGACGAGGACAAAGATTCCATTGGCTCTGCAAGTGATTTACAGGCAAGGGTTGAGCTGAGTGAAGAAGAGGATGCCGTGGAAGTTGGTCGACAGAGGGCAAGCAAGAGGTCTGATCCTAAAAAAGAACTTTTTGTTGTGAGTAAGCCGCCCTTAGTACCAGCAGATGGTGGTGCAAGAGTTCTAGAAACCGGCAGCTTGCAGGCGCGTGGCTTCCAAGACATGTTTGTTGGGCATATGGAGGGTGATAAGCCGCTGCTAGAGGATGAAGATCAGCTGTCTGAGACTGAGATAAGGCCTCCTGCAGAGGAGGAACAGCCTAGTGTCGGTAAGGTTCAGAAGAGCCTGCTTCCTCCGCCGAAGCGCGAGTCGTTTCCGACGGAAGGAGCAGTGGCTAGCAGGGATAGTGCTGATGTTTTCACGCAAGCTCCTTTCCGCAAGCCAAGGCCACCAAGAAAGCTGTCTGAGCCCGCCAGGCCATCGGTTCATGCCACAAGCAGCTCCTCTGTAGTCCAACCATCAGTGTCTTCAGTGCCACCACTTGCGTTGCCAACTGCTACAACTGTTACGACACCTCCAGTAACACAGCAACACAGCTACACACGCTCGGCATTTTCTGACTATAAGGTGGCAGCACAAGATTACCGTATGGACTATCAGCGCCTCTCTGTACATGCAAACTCTGAAAGCGAGCTGACCAGAGGACACTCAGAGGCAGATCTTTTTGGTTCGGCTCCATTCACCCATCTGAAGGCAACCCCTAATAACAAGGGCCTGTTCACTGAAAGCATGTCAGCAGTGCCACAGCCAGCAAGCCGCCATAACTCTGTCGTGTCAATGTCTGTGGCACCGCAGCCCCATGCACCTACCATTCCAACACGCACGCAGAGTCATCAAGACCTCTTTGGATCTACCCCGTTTGCTGTAGAAAATACTAGCGGTTTGCGAGAAACAATGGAAGCAACTTTAGCTACAGCAGCTCGCACTGGCAATGTTGCCAAAACTCTTCCCGATTCTCCTGAGAGCCCAACAAGCTCGGACGAGGAAGGCAGCGTGAGGAAGTTTCGTAAGGACAAAAAGCGTTATCAGCAGCTCAGGACAGAAGATGCAATTATGACTGAGGATCTAGTTGAAGGAGGCCGTCGAGTTGCTGCACATCTGCGCACTTCAGCAAGTCGCAAGGACAAGCGGAAAACAGAGAAAGCAAGCAATGCATTCTCAAACCTCAGCTTTGAGGACATTGGCAGTGAGGAGGACGCAGCAGCAAGCAGCTTTGTTACCGAGGTCCATTTCAGGACTTCTGCAGTGAGCAAATGAATGCTCTCTCTCACTTCCCTGTCAGCAGAAAGTGCAAGCTTATGAAGCAAGATGTGATAGTACTATTTGTACATTGCGATAATTATGTATTATTATTGTTACTATTATTGTGTTGGCAACACATTTATATATTATATACATATATATATAAATATATATATATATATACAAGCCCCACGTAATTATATTAGAAAGAATGTTCTCATTTGTTTTCACTGTAATTGACAGATGAATGTGAGGTGACAGCTTGAAAGGGCTGGCCAAAGTATGTCAGCTTTTGTTTCTCATCTATGGTTTTAGCTTTCCTCCCCCTTCACTCAAAACAAGGGTAGCATGCACGTCAATCAAAAAAATCTCCCATTGTATAGCAGGAACAAGTGTTCTTGTGGACACTGGTGCTTTTGTTTGCTTTTTTGTTTGAAACACACTGGCTCAGAGAACCTGTTAAAATGTATGCTTGTTAGCCTAGTTTTCTTGTAGATCGTGATTTCCTGTCATTGGTGCTTGCTTTGTTGCGTGCCAACGTGTGTGACTTGGGGAGCTGCACTTAACTGAATGGTAGGGTAGCGACTTTCTGGGGCATCGGCCTGTTCGTGCTGGCTCTTGTTTCTCAGAACTCAGACCTACTTCATCTTGTTTGTCTGCTGCAGTGATGTTATTTATTTCTGCTGAGGGTGGTCTCGCATGTAGCACTAATTTAAAAGCCGAAATCCGTAGCAAGGTAGCAAATTTAAAGTGTTGCAAGTTGTGCTGCAAATTCAGTTCTTTCAGAAGCATGGTAACATGCCATTGTCATGTGCACTCAAGTCAGTGATGGTGCCACATGTTAATGCTCTTCTTGTGACTTCATTGGCTTTCATCACCAAATATTGAGATTTGCCTGTCCAGGCAGGCCATGTTGCCTTTTAAAGTGTGTGATCTGTTCTTCATTCTGTGCTTTAATTTCAGAGATGCAATTCACTACACGTCTGATGACATATTTTTTTTTTTTCACATGTTATAATGAATTACTTGCTTCTTACAGCTAGAACTGTACTGCAGCCTAGATATTTCTTCTTGAACTGAATGGCAGAGACATAGGATCTTAAAGATTATATCTACTAAAACAAAGGTCAGTCTAAGAGTCTACATATATTAGGAAAATACTTCCTCTATGTTTTATAGATTAGTTGTAGGTATTTAATAAAAAAGTGCTAACCAACAACCTTGGTGTGTTTCTGTGTGTCCACATTGTTCACATGCACGACATGTTTTAATCTCCTGTGCTAAGATGCGTTTTGCATTTGTGAACAAACTGTAGGTATCGGGTTGAAGTACTACCAACCTGTGTGACATGTGAGGCTGTCACAACGATGCGATTGGCTCAAGCCATTTTGGAGCAGCAAATCAACCTTTTTGGGCAGTTACGAGTCGCACATTTTCTAATACAAACATTCATGTCTAGCTAGAGCAGTGGTCCCTTGTTCTCCAGTGATAATTGACATATGTGCGCATGCCCAAATATGCTTTAGAACATCCCAGATGATCAGATTGACACACACTAACCTAAACCTGAAGTTAGATTTCTGTCTTGGAATACCTGCTACTCCACCAAGTAGTTTTCTTCCTACCTCCATAATAGTTAACTCAGTATAGTTTGCTTTACTTCCCATGTATGCATTCACATTGTGTACAAGCCACGAAACTTTATTTACACTCCTGTCCCCTTTATACCATAGCATAATGATTCATTTGGTTTGGAGGTATGCAGTAGTGCACCTGTTGGAGAGTTTTAAGTTTTGCACACCCAAAGCAGTATTGAGGGACCATGCCCAAAGTTAAGGGATGCAATTAAGAAACCTAACTGGTACACAAAAGAATGCATGCAGGATGTGGTGCTTTGGGTACCCAGAATCTAAAACAGTCTAGCCCAGCAATCTGTGATTGCCACAAATCATAAAATTGTTACTCAAGCACGCTGACTGTCAAGCTGAAAATCTGCTTATTGAAAGAAAGAAAGAAGAAACATCTGCAGATCTCTTGTGCTGTAGGTATTGCTTTATGCTAAGCTTTTATGAGCCAATAAGGCAAAAATGACACATCACCTTGTGCTACAGGTTTTAATGACTAAGGTAACGAAGGAACATGTCTTTCAGCCACCATGGTAAACCTTGCAGGGCACGTTTTGCTCATCATTACTATTAAATGAAAAGGCACAACATAGTGCCAACGTACAGTGAGTCATTACGAATTTGGGCAAGCATCCTAGTTATTTTCATCCTAACCCATGCTTGCGCCCCTTTTTCTTGCATTGCATATCGGAAACGTGGCTCTGCTTTTCAATTGATTTCATGAGCATAATGGCAGTGACAGTGGAGTAAGGCAGTCTAGCATATTTGCAAATTTCATTCCTGTGTGTGGCCTCGAGGCAACTGGCATACTCGCGTGTGCTTTTGTGCACCTGTCCTAGACAATGTTACATCGTGCGTGACACAAAAGAAGTATATGCATACAGTTGTGGCCTAATAGTTGGAGCATTGCACTGCTGAGCTGCAATTAGAGGTGCACAGTCAACACATAGCCACTTCGCAAGACAGCAGCACTCAGCATCATGGTCATTTAAGAAAGTCTGAGAGAATTCTCAAAGACAGCTTTGTTTCAAAAGTACTTGGGTCCTTTTATTGCTTTTGCTGTGGTTGCAATTATAGACAATCCACGCGAATTTTCGCTGCTGCCGTACTCCGTATATAAAGTCCAAGTGCAACGAGATTCTGTTGCACCCTGTGCAAGGTGTTGTGGGCAACGTTGGTTGTGGGTGCAGGAAAATGGGCGAGGCTGATCTCGGAATTTAAGTAAAACAAGCAACTGCTTGAAAGCATTTATACCGCCAGATGCAAGTGGTTTCCTAGCATCTCTAAAGGACTATTGCACAGTAGAGCCCCGCCATGGTGGTCTAGTGGTTATGGCGCTCGACTGCTGACCCGACGGTCGCGGGATCGAATCCCGGCCGCGGCGGCTGCATTTTCGATGGAGGCGAAAATGTTTGAGGCCCGTGTACTTAGATTTAGGTGCACGTTAAAGAACCCCAGGTGGTCGAAATTCCCGGAGCCCTCCACTACGGCGTCTCTCATAATCATATGGTGGTTTTGGGACGTTAAACCCCAGATATTATTATTATCTATTGCACAGTAGAAGAGTAACTTTATTGATAAGGGTTTGGAGTAAAGGTGCATTGAAATTTTGGGGGAAAGCTAGGAATTTCTTTTTTAACTAAGCTTTAGGAGCAATTACTGAATCCTCATTTTCCCTGTTTTCATTCTTTATACAAGGTCCGTAGTCTTCCTCCAGTGTAATTACTGGACACGGTATCTTGTTTATATTTGGTGAAAATAGTATTTATGTAATGGGGATGTATATGCAAAGTTAGAAAAAGGCAATTAAAACTTTTGCAGTAACGTATTCAAGTGTTCTGGAACGCTTTTGTATTTTATAAATGATGCATTATTTAACATGCTGTCCTTAGACAACTATTTACCATCAAGATTAAATTTGGTGAAAATGGGGCAGCATTGTGACCAATGAGCATGTGAAGTTGCATGCATGGGGACATGAGTTGGGGGATATTTTCCGTATCTTATGGCCAAACACGATAAAAATACAGACTTGTTTATCACGCTGATCTCAAATTGCGATATTTTTTTTTCTTGTAGGTAAATTAGTTGATGAGAATGACAGAGCTGCCACTCTTGTTTCTGGAGACAGCAGGAAAAAGCAGAAAGTAAATATCATGAAGTGGAGTGCTGCAAGCTATCTTCAAATCGATCCAGAATTAGTCATTCTGTAGAGATGATCAAAGTTCAGTGTTTTTGCTATGACTACCAAAAAATTTTTAAAATCACTGACGATTACGATACTGCCTAATGCGAATTCCGAGTGCAGCTTCATGTTGGCACACGACCAACTGTGTTTGAAGTTTTGGCTTTCCACAAGGTATCGACTACGCCATAAATCATAATTTTTGTGAAGTAGGACGGCATCCACTGCACCATTATTCATCTTTCTGCAGATAAGTGAGGTACCCGCTACACATTTGAAAGGTATTATGTGCATTTTGTTGATGCTGCATGTGGCTGATGACGATGAAGAATTATGGCTGAGCACTTAGCAGTGGGTGGGAAGCATTAAACCACACACTCGTTGCACAATTAGCATTGTGCGAGGACTGGTTGTTATTTTACTCTTCAGCCACGCTGCGACGACAACGGCGACGCCGCTCAACGCAGGAACGGGCGCCTAAGAGCTACGCTCTGAAATCGAGATGAAAATTTTAAAATATATATGACGACGATGATGATGAAAGAACTTTATAAAGTCCAGCGAAGCTGATTCGAGGTGGGCCTCAGCAAAGCCTTTCATTCTTGCAGAATTCGTGTAGTGCGGTGTTGGAATTCGGAGTACATATTTGCGTGTACATATTTATTTTGTTTTTTTTTTTAAACATGGTAAAACTACTCCTGTTAGCGACTTAAAAAGTCGTGTTCAAAAATGTGTGACAAGCAACTGCTCAAAAAGGCTGATTTGCTGCTACAAAGTGAGGCTTTAGCTGCTCCAGATGCTGCGCCAAAGTGGTTTCAGTCGATCACATCACTGGCTTGTACATATCACAACCCTGGCTCCATCTCGTTACTTCCATCACACACACACACACAAATGCACAAAGACGTGACCTTTCTTTTTTAGGTTTGGTGATCCCATGCCACTGATTTACCAAAGGGAAGGTGTTCTCCCAAGTAGCTTGAAACTTTGTTCTGCCAAGAAGTGGGCTGGAAGTGTGCTTTTACCGATTTTACCAATAGGTACCAAGCCACAGCAATCCTTTGCTTCCCACAGCAAGGTCATGGATTTGTTAAGGTTGCATTCTGAAGAGGCCAATAAGTGCTAATGTGCCAGCAAAATGGTGTCTGGAAATACCAGAGAAAAAAACGTATGGCAGCTCCACTACTCTGAAACCTGAGGAAGTATGTAGCATAAGCACCCCACTGCTCCGTTTACCAAAGCGTCGATGATGCCAATATTTGAGGTAAGCATGTAGGATTTCCCTGGCACGAGTAGAACCTTGTTAGGGAGATTTGCAAACTCTGTGTGCGACATGTACGCTACTTTTTGCTGCGCTTTATCAACTTCCTGCTTGTTACGGCAGTAGATACACGTCGTCTGCAGCGAGTTCGGTCAGATTGTTTCCCCATCACATGTAGCTACGCAGCGCCCGCAAAGCGCAGTGGCATTCGCTTGCTCAGCGAGGCGGTGGCGCCCTCTCTTGTGGGTCACCGGAGTCACTCGCATGTTTCCGAAACGTTTTTAACGATTTTAAGGTAATTCTTGTCATTACTTGGTTATTTATCTCAACTATAAATATTTTTAGACCTTGTTCGTTAATTTTAAACCAGTTTTGAGCATTGTTAGTCTGGTTATGGCCTGTATTGAGCGCATTACTGTGAGCGTGATCACGCCAAATGAAATGTATGGATGGATGACAAACCAAGCTCTTATAGTGCTCCACACATAAAAAAAGAAAGGAGACAGGGACGATCACAAGGCACTGTGTTTAGATCTGTATGCTAATTTAAAGAGGCTATGAAACACTTTTCTAAGTAATCATCGAATGAGTATCGGAGTTTATCGCCTCACAAATCGATTGCCACGAAAATTTCTCGATTCCATCAAGAATGAACAATGTTATAGGGGTTTGTCCAGCGCCTTAAGCGCTTTCTGTCTTCTCTCATCATGACGAGCGTGCTGGAAGCTACACAGGGAGGGATGGCACAGGGGAAAGAGGTTACGCCAGCGCGCATAATGACCTTGAGCGCACATAATGAAATGCAATCGTTCTCTCTCGTTGCGATTCCTGCGCACGAGCGCAACTCACTTGTAATGTAAGCAGGCTATGGGAGCGCAGTGTTGAGACATGGCAGTACTCCGTGGCAAGAAGCACATCTGATATAAACGCTGCTCTTGATTTAAGCCGGCTATTGGCCATTACCATGCTACCCAGTGTTCCGAAGTCAAGCAGCAGGCACTGGCAACTCTGAAGCGAGTGAGGACTGGTCTCTATATGAAAAGAGGGCGCCTGAGAAAATGGCAACTTAGCGCTTCGCACGTAAGTTCTCCTTGCCGCGCACGACTGCAAGATTTGGCCGAGATGTTTATCGCAATGTCTGCTATCCGCAGGATGTGTTTTCTCACCAAGCCCGAGAAGTGGTTCATGACCCCTTTATTGGACAAAACCTTTGCACACGCAGAGGCCTATGGACACTTTTTCCATGAGACACAATTGCAAATGTTCTCTGTAAAATTTTCATATTTTTGCATGCAACATTATGGAAGCACTTTGGTAGGATTTCTAGATTCCCAAGGCCCAGTAGGAGCCACAGAAAAAAAAAAAGGTTTGTTCAGACACTTGGGATGGCTTCCTGTAGCTCAGAAAGCAAGAAGAAAATCTTGAACACTGTTCTGTACTTTCAGTCATTCTGCCCAATACAGGGGTTTTTACCAGCTGCCACAGAGCTGCCATAGCAAATGTATCGCGCCTGCTTCTCTGCTACACTTGCGTTGAAAAGTCGGCACATATTCAGAACATGCTTGAAATTAAAAACAACTTATGCTTTTTCATTGCTCATTAAATCTTTTTTTCAGAGTTTTATGTAGATTCTGTAGTCATAATTAATACAAAATGATCAACCAGACGGCATCTTTGAGGCAGGCTCAATGTTCATGAAGCGCTGTGAAACAATTTTTGCAGCAACTGAGTGAGATTGCAAATGCTTGTTGTAAAAATTTAGATTTTTAGGTAACACTTACAGAAGCCCCCTAGTGGGAAGTATTCTTCCCCTAGACCATTAGGTGTGCCAAGAAGAAAATAAGGTTGTTTCTATAAGTTTTTGCGTCAGTAGTTTTAAAAAGATTGTGACGCATCTGCGAAATTGCGACATAGTTCTGTAGTTGTCTACATAATTAATTGACCAATAAGTCAATTAATCATGCAGTATTTAATTACGTGCATTGCAGTCACTCTATGTGGCAAACACACAAGCATGTGGCACAAGTCAACTGTCTGCAGCAGGTAAATTGTGGAAGGTGGCACTAGTTCCTTTCTGTACCTGCTTCTGCCATGAGGACATTTCTGCTAGCAGGTCTGGCCAGAGTGCAAGCCAGGCACCTGCTTTTTCGTTTTAACTATGCGGGCTAGTAAACATATAAACTGGTGATGAGCAACAACCATCTCATCTCACTGTGGCATATTACATGCTGTGGCAGAGTCGTCTTGACTAATTTTGGGGCCATATTGCTGCTCGCAGTCTCGTGCACTCAGTTTGTCACTTGCCTGATTGTGACAAACTTGCTTCATTTTCATTCTTGCCATTTTATCATAGAATCATTTAGCTGGTCTTAAGACAATTTCACTGCAACTCCAGGAGAAACAGGCATATGAAAGAAAGCAGTAGGAGTGGTAGTCAGCACTGTCAGCTGCTTCACATTCCAGCAGCTAGACTGTGCCTATATCTGTCATCCCTTCATCTCAGCTCACATACATCGTTCAAAGGTGCAAAGAAAAGTATTTGATGACATCAAAAGCAAATGCTACAGATTGTTAATTTTCCCAGCATGTAGCTTTACAAGTTCACTGTTAGAACTGTATCTGAAATCACTGTCCAGCAAAAAAAAAGAGAGAGAAAAAGCTTTGGCTATGACGTTTTCAAACGTGGCTTTACCACCACTGAGAAAAGTGTTTCACCAAATATGCAGTTTCACATTATCAGTTTTCTATCTAGATATCTGGCAATGTATAAATAAGAATCCCCTTGAAATCTTTTTCATCATTCTGAACTTGTTCAAAACCCTGTGACATTTTCTATTCAAAGGACTGGTACTAGCCAAAGCAATATTTGGCATATTTTTTTGGGGGCATATTTTTTGGCACACAGGTAACGCTATGGCAGGTTTGTATACCAAGCATTCAGAAGGGATATGCAAAGTGCATTCTATAACACAAAATGAAATAAGATGCCGACTCAAAAGACTCTTGAATAGTTTATATAAATATTAAGTTGGTGTTTCTTATACTCAATGACTACTACACCGGCGAAATGTGGTGTTTGTATTCATCTTAACAACAATGCAGCAGCAGTGGATGCTGTGGGATACTTTTTCATGCTGAGCATAGCGACCATATACAGAATTACTTTTGCGCCTCCATGCAGGTGGCTATAAAAAAAAAACTGCACGAAGAAAATTCCAGTATATGTTAAGACACTGGACAAAAATTTTGGCCTCACGTTTTTTTTGCTGCAATGTGTTGCTGGGGGCCTGCTGGTCATAACATGGCACATCGTTTGCCGCAGCACACGACAGATAATTAATTACAGGCTCCTCATTACCGACCAGTGTCAAATTCGGTTTCAAAAACGACAAGCCCCCGGGTGCATCTATCACCACCTAGCGGGTGCAGCGCTCGATCGCGTAAGCACACAGAACTGTGACGCATTTCCGTGCGGTTCGCGAGCAGCCGCCCAGAAGTAGGCTGCTGGAGCGAACGCGGCAAAAAAAAAAGGCGTCTATGACGTCATCATAACTTGTTGCAGCGTAGGGGGTCACCAAGGGTCACCTCTGAGGGTGTCAATAGCCCGAGGGTGTCGATCGCTCACGCAAACTTCAAACTTCAAAATCCATTTAAAATACCTTCCAAGTTATATTCGCTGTTGATATTCTGCAGATGATATACGCATGTTCACAGGAATCGATCCCGCAGGCTATCTCGGCCGCGAAATTTTGTCAGTACCCCTTTAAAGAAAGTAGGTACTAGTCTCAAGAAGCGTACGGGGGGGGGCTAGTTGGTAAGACGTGGAAAACATAAAACTGCGCCTACATACAGGACACAAGAAGAAAGAGGCTGTTGTGGGAAAGAGGCATTATCCAAATAAATCATTTGTTAGTCTGCGCTGGTCCCATCCACTTCTTTCTTCTTGTGTCCTGTACGTAGGCACAGTTTTATGTTTTTCAGCTGCTAAACATTGTCTAAATTTTTTTTGTCCACCCCTAACAAGTTAAGAAGAATCTATAAGAAAAAAGAAGATAAAATAATAGAGAAAAAAAGATTATAGTAGGTGCCTTCATGCATGCCTTAATGTCAGGTTAAAAGAACACGAACAATTATTGCACACCAGAGGGTGTACACATTTAGCACAGCATATTAATAGATGTGAGTGTGAACCAAAATTTCAGGAGGCTTCTATTTTGAGGGGCGACGAAAATGACTTGCAAGACAATTGACAAAACATGGCGATCGTTATATCAGTGAAATGTTGGTGGCACTGTATGACTGGAAATTTCAGTTTTTTAATAATAACATTTAATACAGTTCTTTTTTTCTTTTTTTTTGGGGGGGGGGAGGGAGGGGGGATTGTTGTTATGACAGTCTTTTCTCTTTTATGCATATGCAGGAAATTTGTGGCTTATTGCCTTATACTATTCTGTTATTCAGTCAAATAAAGATCCAGCTGCGAGTTCAGTGTTGTTGTTTGTGGTCCTTTTCGGGGTGGGGGGGGGGGGTACTGCTGTGTAAACTACTTGTAACTACCGTGTAAACAGTGTTATGACTGGCAGTCGGTGGTGTCGCGCTGACCATGAGAATCGGCGGGCGAGGCGTTCTCACACTGCTAGAACACCTGCATCTTTCCTGGAAACGGCGTTCCCGGGACGGCAAAGCCGGAGACAATGGGCCACCTGGGCTTGACTTGGTATGCTGCCGAAATGACATGACCTGTATCTTTAGACAGGAGTCGCCGCAGACCCTTTTCTGCCCTTCGGGGAAGAACTGGAGGAGCAAGCACGTTCTGCCCTTCGGGGAAAAGAAGAGTACGAGGAACAACGAGCCCGAGGAACCTGTCGCCTTGCTTCCCCCACAAGCGTGCCGTTGACCACCTGACCCTTGTTGTTTCAAAAGTGCAACGACCCTCAGCGACAGTGAAACGGACTGTGTCATGGTGGGTGGGGTCGTGTGTGTGATTGGTGGTCATCAAGAAGGAGGAGCCAGCCGGAGGGGTTAAAACGACGGTGCTGAGTGAGAAATGGGGCTCTGAGCCCTCGGACCTTGTCACGATGTAATTGAGTGTACGAAAAGTGTCAGTAAACTTGTTATTGTTTTCCCATCTTGCTAGCATCAGTTCCTCAACCCGGAGACTCGACTACGCTACCAAACGGAGTCCGGGTACGACGCTGCCCTATCGTAGCAACAACCTGGTTGCCGAGGAGGGACGGATCCAAATACCCAGGCACGACAACTGGTGGCAGCGGTGGGATGGATACAAATACCCAGGCACGACAACAGTTAAACTACTCCAGACAGGAAAACAGGATGCTACATCTGGCAATACTGTGCAGTTGCTATGGGATCCATGCAGAAAGCTACGATGTTAGGGTAGATTGCTGGTTTTTTATTCATCAAAACTATAGTGAATGTACAGTTGTGAGCAAGCAGGAACACCGAAATTACCTTTCAAAGATCATAGTGGCTAAATGCAGTTAGCAAGCGCAAAAGTGTTCATGACACTAAATGTTCAAGCAGAAAGGTATCTCTTGCAATTCAGTATGTCACATTTATATCAATGCATTACAAGTAATCATTGCATAAACATGAATTTGGTGTTCCGGCTCATATTGGTCATGATAGTACCCAACTATGAACAATGTTGTTGACATATTCTTTTCGGCATTCTCAAGCACCACAAATCCATCAGAATGTTAACTTTTTTTGTTTCAAGTTCACTTTGCTCAATTCATTATTTTAAAGTTTCAAATAGTTGTCCACTGTAGTCCATGCTTACAATATTGAATCACTTGGTGCCCTCGTCAGAAACATGCTACAGGAAACTGTGCTGCTCATGCTACCAGTAACAGGAATCTTGTTTTTCACAATTACTGCAAAAAGTGGTTTCCTCAAGTTCTTTTTAGAAACACAACCTTTTAAGGTAATGAGATCCTACTTCGTTTTTCTTTGGCACAAGTTACCACAGCTTTTATTTACCACCGTCAAACAAAAATTTTCCACATTATGGTGATGAAGCACAAACAAAGGCACTTTGAGTAACCTTGCAGTTGGTAAGAATAAGAAAGCCACGACAAAACATCTCAACCCTTTCTTTCTTTCTTTTACATCCTATAATAAAAATATCACAAAGCTGCCATCATCACAGCTCTTCTGAGACACGAATGAGGAATGCCTTATGTGCAGCTATTTCCCAACCGAAAGAGCTCAGGAGGCCACAGAATAAGCAAGCTCCTGCAATATGACTAGTCTTGTACAGACATGTGGTTGTCACCACATGTCAGCAGACTTCCCCCTTTGCTGCACAATCAGTCTTTACATGAAGAGCACTTGGTTTCAGGCACTAATGAGGCAAAAGAAAGAAAGTCAGTCACTTCCGCTTGTCCCTAGGCCTCTGGTGGGTGCATTTGGCATTCACTGACACCAGTTCACCAGCCCTATCTCCAGTGATGAATATGCCTGTAAGTGCATTGCCATAGACACACCCAGTGTCAAGTCCCGTACAGTGGCGCCACTTCTGGAGCTTGCGTTTGGCATCGTGGCCAAAGATGACATGATGCGGCCCATTCCACACCTGGCCCCACGGTTCAGCATGTTCTTCATCCTTGCAGGTGGCCCTGATGCCACCCTTCTCCCAGAAATCATTAATAATGACATTTCGCATGGTGACCATGTCCACCAGCGATGTGCCCAGTCCTTGGTCAGGAACAAGACCGGCATGCACAATGACAGTGTTGAGGCTTGGCATAATCAGAGTGTAGGGAAGCTCCTCGAGGTAACGAATTTGGGGCACTGTGAGCTGTTTAATCCAATTATTCTCCGCAGGAAGAGCATACATTGGGTTGCGTGAGGCATAGTACTCCTTGAGCACCACCTGTGTCAAAGATAAAAAGAATGGATTGTTGTAGGGCAAAAGAATTTTTCCATGAATGCAATAACAGACAATGCTAGTGAATCTGTTGATAAACAGCAGCAGTTCTTGTAAGTCAACAAGTGTTTGCAGCGCCATCTGTATGTGGCAGTATGTGCAACTAAACACCCCAACACCATATATTACCGTCGCTGCCCTTCGAATGAACGAAAGATGGGGTATTTTAAGGGCTCGTTTTTTGTTAGACACAACCTTAAAGGACCCCTGACACCAAAATTGAAACCTCAAGATGTTTGTGTTGTTTGATTGTCCTGTATATGGGGGCACTTCTGACCGATTATTGGTGCCAGACGTTAGCTTTAATATGTCTTAATTTAGTTTTAAAGTAAGCATGAGTACTCATCTGAGTTCACAGCACCTCGCAACATCGCCACTGGTACTATGACATAGATTGAGGCCCTGTGTGACGTTCCATGAGTAAAGCGAGTATTGTCGACGTCAGAGAAGACTTGCGGGGCGCGCACAATCGACGTAGTTCTGGCTACTTCGACCAGGAACGGTTTTTTGTTTTCTTGGGGGGGGGGGGCACCCGCACCGTTTTATTCTTTACCGGGCACGGGGCCCCGATTTGAAAACTGCACTTTCAACGACACCAAACATTGAGTGCACGTGATCTTAGGCTCTTCCCCGCTATTGGGCGCTAGTTTCTTATGGTATTTAGGCAGGCATTTCGAACTGATGCAAAATTGTTCTCAATTAACGATGCTAGCACTAATTATACGATGCGTTAGAGCATTTACGATTCAATTTCGAGATTACCAGACACAAAGCTACAAATTACAGTAAAAAAAGTCGCAAACAAAACTTTCGCTGTCAGGGGTCCTTTAATGAAAAATCAACACACAATGAAGCCAAGGAAGGTATAGGGGACATTATTTGCAGTCTTTTAACTCTATTCATATAAATGTGAAGAAATTAGTGGACGAAATTACAACTTGCCGCTGGCAGGGACCGAACCTGCAACCTTCAAATGCGCCCGATGCTCTACCAATCAAGCTACAGCGGCAGTCGTCCTCCTGTCCACTTTATCAGGTATTTCTGTGCGTGTAAACCTGGGAGTGTTAGTCAGCACTGCTTGTAGCCATGACGGTGAGTATGGAACGCTCTTTTGTTGCCAGCTGGCTTCTCCTAGCACGTGATCTCTTCACGAGCTGGCAGCTGACCAATAAACTCTCGCATACTACCTAAGCCGTCACATAATAAGCCCTCGCACACTACCTGAAGGCATCAAGTCTGGAAGTCACCACTACCTGATGGCATCAAGTGTGGAACAGTTGATGCCTTTAGGTTGTGTGTGAGGGCTTATTGGTCAGCTGGCAAAAAAGTGTTCCACACTCGCCTTCATAGCACGGCTGTGTTTACGAGTGCGTTTGCTGTAGCTATCTTCAAGAAGTTAAACTGATGTTTATGTAAAAACAAAGATCATTGTTTCTAATCTGCCAACGGGCTGATTTTCTTCACGTCCTGACAAATCTTGCAGATGTTACATGGGCTCAGAACAGCACGTGATTGGAAACAAAACGAAATTAAATGCAAAATTACAAAATAAAAGTCCTGGTGATATTGCGAATGCAGTCACTTGAGCAGTGCTGCCTGCAGTCATTAGCACTAGACAATGTGTTGAAGATAAGATTTACTGTGCTTTTCAAAACATTAAAGATTTCATTTCTTAAATCCAGGACTGAGCCACAGTGAAACGGAGTGCATTGAACACAAACCAAATCCGTGATCTTTTTCAATTTGACACCCTGCTTATCACAAATGTGCTAGTTTCATCTCTTGTGCAACTTTTGTTACAAACTTATAACGAGGTTCAACAGCAATTGGAAAACTCTTAATCGATCGATATTGTGCATTTTGGATTTACGTGCCATTTACAAAGTTTTGTTGATTTAAAAATCAACAAAGCTAACTTAAATATAGAGCTGCTGCCACTTAAAACTTTATGTTTAAAATAAGAGCGAATTCACTACAAAAAGATAGTAAAAATGTCCCGATATCAAAAGATTAAAAAAAACAACAGCTGCTAGAAGTCATGTGGAACCTGGAGTGTTGGGAACCAGTGTGGCACCTAAGAATTATCTCTGCAATAAAGCAGTGCTCTCAGTACACTGAAAATCTCCGAGGCCATGTCCCTAGATTTGCATAATTTCTGCTAGCAATTTAAAGTGTGCGAATAAATTTTTTTTTTCATTATCAGCCATGCGGCTTTGCAAACAATACTGCAATAGTATATGCCACTCACTTCCCATACAGGAAGAGTGAAATTTTCTTCCAGTTGGCATTTAAAATGTGTTCAGGTTGAATATATGCTAGCTGCAGATGTGTATTTTTTTATACCAGTGTCATTTCATGCTGCATACAAGCTACCATATCACTGCAGCAGAACCACATGCTCATCTGTAGGATCACATTACAACATGTATGTAATACTCACTTGCAAAGACTGCACTCGCAAAGCCTGCACTTGCAAAGCCTGCATGTAACACTCACATGCAAAAGTGCTCTAGGGTATGCACAGGCCCTCATCAAAAAATTTATTTAATTTGGCTGTTATACAGATGATATCCTGACTTTCTGATAGCAAAAGAATGAAACCATCAATCCTGCAAGAGTCTTCAGTTTTGGTTGTCTTGGTAAGCAGAAAAACGGGTGTGATGTCTTATTGCACGACCAAAATATGCATTTTCTGATCTCATTTTCTTAATATCACTGCAGCCATTGACAAAACACCGTCCTCACACATCCACAGAGAACAAGACGCATACTAACAGGTACCTACCAGGACAAAATACATCAGTGAAACTTCAGTAGCCCTATAGAACTAGAAGGCCACATCCATCTCTGCACCACTTGAAAGTGCAATCGGCACTTTGATGAAGGTGGGACTTCAAGAGGAATTGGCACCACTGAATTATACTGTCAAACCTTAGTTGATGCTTCTAACAAATGTGTCCATTTGTGGTGATGACAAACATGACACAAAGAAAATTACTGACCATATTATACTGCAGAAGCCTATGCTCCTAGTAAGTCTCTCTCAATGTGTAGAGATTTTTAAAAGCTAAGAGCTAAAGGAAACAAATTTTAAGCTCATCAGTACGTTTGTTATAGTAATTTATATTCATAAAAGTATTAGTGATATGGCAGAGCATTGGTATGTCCAGTCTGGACTTGTATGCTGTAAAGCAGTGAACAATTTGTAGCAGACAATGCAGACTTTGGGCAGCCTTTTTGTTACGTTTATAGCTCACAAGTTCGTAGATATTCATAAACACTGAAAATGCCCCAACACACCACAAAGCAAAGGTTACTGGAAGTGCACACAAACTGTGTTTTGAGGATAGTGCAAACGGAGATACAGGGATGGGAGTTTCTTGGTAAGAATTATTTATAGTTAATCGAGAAGCTCATAATTTGTCTAGCTTTAATGATGATGACAAAATGTTTAAAATTAATGGGTGCCAGTGGCATAGCCATGGGGGTGGTTTGAGGTGTTAAACGCCCCATGAAATTTATACATTTCACAAGTGTGTGTGTGTGTACATATATATACACACACACTAACATACATAAAGGGGCTTGGATGCCTGAATTCAACACGGAGATCTGCTTTCCTTATTCTGGCAACCTTAAAAATTCTTCCTCAATTACTTGTGCTCAAATCTGACATGGCAATGCAATGCATTTTGCTCTCCAGCTTTTATGAGCACATATTCGGTATCAATACTCCTCTCGTTCGTCTCATGAGTTCGGCCATCTGGATGGATTCTCTTAAACACCTGTCCATTAAATTCCTGCTGGTTTATTTATTTTTGTGCTATACATCTATCATGAGGTCTAAACAACGAAAAAATACAAATAAATAAACAACGGCTGAACACTCTGCTGACAAACTTTGCCATTTACTTAGTTGCATGCAGGTTACAGTGGTTTTTCATTTTCGCGGGAACCTGAAATCAAGTGTGCGATATTAAGGTAAAATACCTAACCTTAGTTGATGCTTCTAACAAATGTGTCCATTTGTGGTGATGAAAAACATGACACAGAAAATTACTGACCATATTATACTGCAGTGAAGTGGTTTTCTAGCAATTAGTATGAACACGCTATACCGCTCGAATGAAAAGTGACTATGCGAAGAGGCAGCTTGTATTCATTTTCTGTCACACGGGATCCTCATTGAGGTGCATGGAACCTTTCCAGCGCATCTAAGGTCAAGGTATGCTTGAATGTGCAATGCTTGAAATACAGCTTGGAAGTAAGCATGCTTAAAAATGGCGCGCAGCATCGGTGTGCGACAGGGTCACCGTGCCTGAACTCAATCGCCATTTAGTTAGATGTCTGCACAAACACACGAAAAGGATGGCGACATAAAACGACGTACCTCGTCGTGATTGCCACGGACGGAGTGACATGAGGAACGGTTGTTCATCAGAAACTCGAGAACATCTTCACTTCTGGGTCCCTTGTTGACGAGATCGCCAACAAACAACTTGAGCGTGTCGTTATCTCTGGCCTTAGCCACAGCAAGGAGATCCATGAGCTCCTCGTAGCAACCATGCACGTCTCCGACGACGAAGACTTGTTTAAAAGACTCAATATAGTCCGGAGTGAGAGTTTTGTGGATCTCGGGAGGCAAGGGAAAACCGAATGGGTGCTTACGGCTGACCGGTTCTCGCAAGTAGGAATTCACCGTGTACAAGATCACGGATATTAACGCTCCCATTCTTGAATGACTTCTCAGCGAATTTTTGAAGAAACCGCTCATTCACCGACGCAGATCGCAAAGCTTACATGCGGTCTCGCATATGCCCGGCGCTACCTTCGATACAGCGGGCTCATGCACAGAACGCTCTTGCATAAGCAAGCACACGCCCCTACATTTTTAAGCGACCTGGCCTCACACCTCTAACCTCAGAACAGAGACCGGGAGATGACAAGGCGGAGGAATGGAGGGTTTGTTTAGAGGGCACTGCTTTCCTAACATGGGTACACACCAGGTACTCACACACGCCAGCTACAGCTCTACAGCCACTACAGCTGCTAGAGCCCAAGGCAAGGTGCCCAAGGAGGTTAAAATAAAATTTGATGGAGTGGAGGAGGCGCCCCACAGCTGAAGCCGCGCGCCGCCATCTTACCATAGGCAGAAAGCGGGCCTTTCGCAACGCGTGCCGCAGCGGTCGCATAGATGTTCCAGCTGATCATCTGGCGTGGTGGCGTCCGGGCGTTGTTGGGTACATCGTGCATTGCGTACGGCTATATAAATCGAGCGAAAAGGTACTCTGGGACGAAGTTTCAGTTGTAAGCAGAACATTTCAATGCTTGATGAAAACTTCTGGAACACATGCCGACAGCTCGCAATATCTGTCTCTAATTTCACGTACGACGGTCATTCTTTTTTTCGTAACCGGTTTCTTAAGGACCCAAATGTTCGAAGCACGTCGGGGCAGGCTGTTTGAAGGAAAGTCTGGAAGCCAAAAGACGGCGCGCTCACATATGTTTAGAGGCACTTCTCGCCGAATTGTTTCGACCGGACTAGGCTGCGACCTCTGTCGAACGCGGGAGTTTTCCGACTGTGCTTGACGCATTTGTAAAACACTTGCAAAACCCAGTGATACACATTCTTGTGCTTGTTGATACCACTGGTGCGGAGCACGAATCGGAAAAGGACGCATCGTTTGCTTTTGAATGTATAAATAGGCGACTCTCTAGATTTCGTTATCGGTTGCCCTGGGTAGCTCGCAACGGCGAGGTTAAGTGGTTAAGTAACGTCATTTGGGCAATACACAAGGAGCTGTTTTTTTCTTACATTCGTGTCTTTTTTTATTTGTATTTGCTTTATGCAGTGCAGCGAGTAAAACCAGTACGTCTAAACTGTGCAATGCCCGTCCAGCTGCAAATAAAGCGACCGAACCGAGGCCCCGGGGTACTCCGGCCTTTATATGTGTTCAAATTGAAAAAAGGTTGTTGAAGATCTGTTGCATCACCTACACGGCATTACAAAGGAATGCTTCATGTTTCCCAAGGAGAGATAAAATAGCTCAAGATTAAAATTCTGCAGCAGAGAAATTGCAGACTGACCGAAAATAGCGAGGCTCGACCCTAAAGCGATAACAAAGGAGATCGAGGACCAAAAGCTTATATGTCTGAGTATATGGGGATCATGCAACCCCTCCACAGGGCACGAAAAGACTGCACGTATCCATCCGAGCTGCGGGCGTTTGTGTTAACGCTGTACTTCTTTTCTCCATCAGCTACGCTCGAAGTTTAATCGAGCACTGTCACCAGAGTGCACTATATATAATGCTCGTTGGCTTCATGAGACGGATGCCACTTGGGCGTTTTTAATTGAATCATTGACAGGATAAGAGAGAGCCGAGCCAACGAAATAGTATCGAAAAGCGATATATCTATTGAAATAGTGTCGACTGCAAGCTGAATGCCCATATTTGAGGCACGTCCATGCAAAGGCTTTGGAGGTTTTCAAGGCATATCCTTGAGTGTGGTGCTTTGGACACCCACATTTATATTCCGCTCAAATAAAGTGGCCTAATTCACATATGCATAAGATTCTGTCACACGACGAATGAAATAAACAGGGAAATCAGTGCCGAGAAGTGAGGTGTGCTCTTACGAGGATGATTATTTTTAAAAACCAGTGATACAGACCCTTCTTCGGTGTGCATGATTGCAAGGGAACGCCAAAAGAAACAGAATAAAACTGACTGCATTCTTATCTGCCATTTGGCTTTGTATTCTTGTCAACTTCTCCCTTATTGCTCGCCATAACCGTCAAAAACCACGGCGGAGAGACGCGGTCTGCGCGGCGGGCGCGCTTTGGCTCATGTTTCTTGCCTATGGCAAGATGGCCGCCGCGCGCGCGGGCCGGCTTCACTGCGGTTCATTGGGAAGTATAGGCGGCCTCCGCTCCAGCAAGCTTTATTTAAACCCTCTTGCTAGAGCCACTAGAGCTAGAAACATAAACTCCCTAAACTAGAGTGTATACTAGAAGAAACTAGAGTACACTCTATCTAAACCCTCAAACCATGATGATGATGATGATGATCGATGATGATGATAATTGCCCTATTCTTTTCAATGGCGATCAAACGGAAACCCTGATCTGGCACAAAAATAATCTTCGCTCCGCTGGGAGGCGGCACTCACCAGCGACAAGCTGACCGACCAACTTTGGGCCGTCCGGCAAGCCGAGGATGCCGCCCGGGTGCAAGGGCTTCAAGCCGTCACCTGACGCCATCATCGACGGAGAGTGGGACGGGACAGGGGTTAATCCCCTCTTCCCCCCGCCTCGTCCGGACTTTTAATAAAGTTTATTCACTCACTCGTTGTTTCCACTGCTTCCCACTGCGGTTGCTCTTACGACTCCCGGATCGTTCCTCCTCTGACTCCTGCGGCGTAGTCGTAGCCGTAGCGGGTAGCGGAAGTGTTCTGCGGTAGCGGCCGCAGGTGGGGCGGTGGTGAAGACCTGTGTAATGCTTGGCAGTGGAGCACATGTGATCTATGCTTTCTACCTCCAGGGCAAAACGTTACTGCACTATACCTAGTCTAGTAACGTTGCTCCAGGGTGCATGTTGTGTCGAGGTTGGGAATTGTATACCTCTCCCGCAGCAGTCGGGTTCGCAGCATACCGCATCTGGCCCGCATAGAAGGCCGCTTCCCTATGAGTTCTCTAACAGCGGCTCTTTCTCGATCGCTTGTTTTGCCTTACTGTAGAGACTCAATTAAAGCGGGCTTCCCTGCTGCTGTCGTCCGCCAGCTGACACTTTCGCCCTCTTAACAGCTTCCCGGACCTTCGTCCTCCTGTCCCGCTGAGGTTTCTCCGTGAGTCGGCATGGTGCGACCCCGTACCGCTAAATCAGGCGTTTTGTGCGTAGCACGCTGGTAATGATGCGCTTTAGGTGGATCTATTTTATACACCTCACGCGCCTAACGCCCGTCTGGTAGTTCGCTCAGTCGTCGCTCATAGGCGAGTTTCGCAACTGCCTTCCGAACATCGATCAAAGGAAGGCCAGTCCACCTCGCCCTGCACGTACCACTTCGTTTGTTATGCCCCTGTGGACCCCTAGTGCTTCCCTCTAACCAGGGCCGTAGGCATGATTTCCAGCATACCCAGCACCATGATTTCCAGCACACCCAGCATTATTTACACTATTGGCAGCGAGATCGAGCAGAGTCGGCACCTATAGCGGCGAGCGGACGAAACCACGTGGTGTGGATGGCTACTTGCGTCGTCTGCTAGCAACACCGTGTTCGCATGTGTGCGTACGTCATGCACGTCCTCAGATTACAGCTTATTCCGTTGTGCTCGCAGTATCAAATGCTTGTACGTATGTCTACTAGTGATGCAGAACTGGGTGTGTCCAGATAAGATCGAACACGAGGTCCCGGTCGCCATTCCCGATTGTGATGAAACTTACTGTAGATCTAGGCATTACACCCAGAACAATGGTTTCGCAGTTAGTTTTGCGAAAAAAAAATTTTGTTCGCCTGAAAAAAATATATAAATTTTGTCCGCAAAAAACGCCTTTCGTCCAATTTCGCGATTTCTGAATTTTGAGCGCACCTAGGGAAAAAAACGGTGCACTTCTTCGCCACAATATTTGTTCCCCTTAAAGAAGAAGTGAAATACAATCTTATGAGTCTATTATTTCCTTTGCTTGTCGAAGCACTTTTGAAGAAAAAAATCACAAACTTGGCAAATCGCACAAAATACCTCTATTTCAGGAATTTATTGCTGCAAGCAAGTTAAAGTGAGGATAATGAAAATCGGTACATATTAACTTTGATACCTTCGCTCTCTTTTAAAATAATTTGCGTGGTTTTATCGCGCTCCGTTTTACTCGATAATTGGGCTGAAACGTAAGTGATTTACCAAAAACGCCGAACTTTGAAAATGATTTTCTCAAAAAGGCCATTTTTAATTTTTTTTAAAGTCCCTCTGATTGAAGTCAAGGACGTCATCTACCATTGTGCAGAAAAAAACGTTGCATTATTTTGGTTGCTAACAAGTTATAGTGCGTCAAATGTGACCATGCCAGCCTAGCGGCCGCGTCGTTCGTTATGGGCTGAAACTCGGATATAAGTTGCTAAAAATACTTGTACGTGACATAATCACAAATCAGCAGCTCCACACCAACAAATGCGCAGCCCGGTGTCATGGTTAAGCAAGCTTTGTCTTGGGATCAGCCGCTTGACAAACCCGCAGCAGCGGCCGCTCGATGCTGCGGGCACTCACATGAGTACCGCTTCGACTGCGGATGAGGCCCGCTTGCGCGCCAAACTACGCTCAGAGGACAAACGAGAGAAGGAATGCATCACTGTGAAAGTTAAAGGCCGTTAAGTGCCAACAAATCTCATAATGTGCAACGAAAACTCTGCCGGCCACCCTGTATACGAAGTGCCTCTCGTCGGGGAGGATACCAGAATCTTGGAAGAATGCCAACATCATCTTGATCCATAAGAAAGGGGACGTCGAGGACCTGAAAAATTACAGGCCCGTAAGCTTGCTGTCCGTTGTCTACAAGCTATTTACAAAAGTAATTGCTAACAGAATTAATACGACTAGAGTTCAATCAACCAAGGGACCAGGCAGGATTTCGTACAGGATTCTCAACAATAGACCATATTGATACTATCAATCAGGTGATAGAGAAATGCGCGGAATACAACCAACCCCTATACATAGCCTTCATAGATTACGAGAAGGCATTTGATTCGGTGGAGACATCAGCAGTCATGCAGGCACTGCGGAATCAAGGAATCGACGAAGCCTATATAAACATAATGGAAGAAATCTACAGCGGATCCACAGCCACTATAGTCCTCCATAAAGAAAGCGACAGAATCCCAATAAAGAAGGGCGTACGGCAGGGAGACACGATCTCTCCAATGTTATTCACCGCGTGTTTACAGGAGGTTTTCAGGGCCCTACATTGGGAAGAGTTAGGGATAAGAGTTAATGGAGAGTATCTCAGTAACCTACGATTCGCTGATGACATTGCATTGATGAGTAACGCGGGAGACGAATTACAGCTCATGATTACTGAACTGGATACGGAAAGTAGAAGAGTAGGTCTGAAAATTAATATGCATAAAACTAAAGTAATGTGGAACAATCTCGGCAGAGAACAGCGCTTTGCGATAGGTGGCGAGACACTGGAAGTTGTAAAGGAGTACGTCTACTTAGGACAGGTAGTAACCGCGGAGCCGAACCATGAGAGTGAAATAACTAGAAGAATAAGGATGGGTTGGGGCTCATTCGGCAAGCATTATCAAATCATGAATGGTAATCTACCACTATCCCTCGAGAGGAAGGTATATAACAGCTGCATCTTACCGGTACTTACCTACGGAGCAGAAACCTGGAGACTTACAAAGAGGGTTCAACTTAAATTGAGGACGACGCAGCGAGCGATGGAAAGGAAAATGATAGGTGTAACCTTAAGAGACAGGAAGAGAGCAGAGTGGGTCAGGGAACAAACGGGGGTTAAGGACATCATAGTTGAAATCAAGAAGAAGAAATGGATATGGGCCGGGCACGTAGCACGTCGGCAGGATAACCGGTGGTCATTAAGGGTAACTGACTGGATTCCGAGAGATGGCAAACGCGTGAGGGGGAGACAGAAAATTAGGTGGGTAGATGAGATTAAGAAGTTTGCAGGTATAACGTGGCAGCAGAAAGCACAGGACCGGGTTGATTGGCGGAACATGGGAGAGGCCTTTGCCCTGCAGTGGGCGTAGACAGGCTGATGATGATGATGATGATGTACTCTAATAAGTGAGTACATGCCCGTGTCGGTATGGCACTAGGTCTAACCATCGTACCGTCCTTTCGCCAAAATCATTTCAATGTGGGTACCACTTTCTCGTTGAAGCACATCATACAGTGCATTCGGCGTCGTCCTAAACGAAAAAAAAGTACTAAATATCGAGGTGTGAATGCAGAATTTTAGCGACTCCATCTCGTGATGTGTTGGCGATTTGGAAATCCTTGTGATACCGCAGCATGAACTAGCGTCTGCAGAGTATGGTTAGCGGTCAAAAAGACCTGAAGCCACGAATTTCAACAGCAGTACGCGTATTCATACAGACAGAAAAGCAGAGTGCACAGAAATCTGCTTCATCTAATTACGCAGAAATACAGCCTTTCTTTCTTTGTAGCCGCCAGAGCGAGAAGTAAATACTTCATTGGCTCAGTCGTGCAACACTGTTTATGTTGTGGTATAGGCAAAACACAATTTCAATACGTGCAAATAAAGCAAGAAAACAACATCGAGCACAGTGCAAAACACGAATGTGACCAAAGCAGGCCCGTAGCCAGGAATCTTTTTCGGGGGGGGGGGGGGGGGGGGGCACCTGCTGAAAACCTTGACTTTTCGAGAAAAACACCTGTTTTCATTATTAATTTTTGGTAAGAACACCTACTTCACCGAAATTACGGGGGGGGGGGGGGGGGGGGGGTCTAGGGCTCCCCCTTCCCCCCCGGTTACGGGCCTGGACCGAAGGTCAGTACCCCATTGGTTGGCAGACTGCACTTCTCTCACACGTAATAGGTACGTTAGGACGGTTTCGTGCATGGGCGTATACATGCCATTACGCTGTAGTCAACGCGCTTAATTTATTCGCCGACAATCGACTCAAACCGAACGCCTATCCACACAAACGCGGCTATCGAGAGTGCTGCAACCTATAGCCCGATCTCGCAGCGAATATCCACCATCATTTCCAGCATCCACTATGGCAGGTTTTCCAATAGGGGAGTGCACCTCCACCAATTTGTTAAGGCGTTTATGTGATTTGACGGCACTCAGCGGCAACACGCAATGGCGATAGTCAAGGCGGAACCACAGACTCAGTTACTTTGCTACAATATATATATATATATATATATATATATATATATATATATATATATATATATATATATATATATATATATATATATATATATATATATATATATATATATATATATATATATATATATATAAAAGATCGCCTAGCAGCAATCTTTTCACCGCAAAACCGGGCCTCAGCGGCTCTGCAACGCGCAGATCGTGGATTGTTGGAACGCGGTGCGAGCTAGTATACCGAAGAATAAACGCAGGATTTCTAGATATATCGGTCAAGATCCACTTTCGCGGTCGTATTATCCAATTTCGGGCAAAAATGTGATCGTATTAAACGCATGAAAATGTAGTATTTCCAAGGGATGTTGGCCGGGAATAAAAACAAAAACGTATTAGGCTGAAAAACGTATTATGCAGAATCGTATCAACAAGATTCCGCTGTATATATATATATAATATATAGCTCAGTTGGTAGAGCATCGGACGCGTTATTCGAAGGTCGCAGGTTCGGTCCCTGCCCGCGGCAAGCTATCTTTTCGTCCACTTTTCGTTCTTCACAATTACCTTACATTTATTACTAAAAACATCCCCTATACTTTCCTTGGCATTATTGTCTGTTAGTTCTCATTAATATTGTGTATAACAAAGAAAACGAGCCCTTGAAATTAACACTTATTTCCTTCTTTATATATATATGGGTCATTCCATGCTAAATCATCCAGCGTTTTTCCCACCATCACAATTATGACTGAAAAAATTTCCACGTTTTTCTTGAAGTTCGAAACTCGTTCTGCTCGTTTATTTCTGTGGCCAAAAATTTTCCCGCCTGTTTGTGAGAGTGTAGCTTTGCGCCGACTGAGCTGAAGGGCATCAAACAACATTTTTTTTCAAAGGACTTTTATGGGATGCACTCGATAAAATGGTATTTCCGGCAAGCTAATGAAGTGATGTAACTGTAAAAATAATGACTTATTTATGTATATCGATTCTTCGAGGGCTTTTCGCACGAGCAAAATTGAATAAAGTTGCAACGTTTGATATTTTTTTTTCAGAAACAAGGCAAACTCAAAGGGTAGAAATGAATTATGTACTGGTGGCCTGTTCGACATACTACAAAAGAAAAATAATTCAGTCGCTGAAGGTGTAGCAGATCGTCTGAAAAAAAAATTGCGAATTTCACTTTTTTTTGAGAAAAGCTCTGTATTCAGCATCAAAAAACTTGCCTTTGTGGTCGGACTAAAAATATGCACGATACTTCATTTGAAAGGTCTATGTATTAGCTGAACATTGGCAAAGTTACAAAAGGGTATTGTTTTTTTAACTTGAGAAATATTTTTTTGAAATGTTGTATCTCCACCAGCTTTTCGCCGACGTAACTCAAGCGGCATGAAGCACTCACAACGGCAATCTTCAGTCCATGCCCACTGACCTGGGATGCAGACGTCAAACATGGTACTGTCTATAAAGCAATGGAAAAGGAAATGGGGTTATTTTTGTATCAAAACTTTAGATATGTGCCAGTCAGGCCCGTAGTTTGGGGGGGGGGGGGTCCTCGCCCCCCCCCCCCCCCGAAATTTTGATGCAGGGTTTGTTTTACCGAAAATAAATCATGAAGATAGCCGTTTTTCTGTAATAGCCAAGGCCTTCAGCAAGTGCCCAGGGGCTAATGGCTGCCTAACCACGAAGCCGCCCACCCAATACCTTGGTCTTGAAGTAGTTCACTCACTCACTCATCGTAATATGAACTCCCCTCTACCTTTGATTAGATCGACAGATATGCGTCTTCACCGGTCGCTGTTCCGCGCGGCATATCTCTCGTGACTTTTCTAACCTCACCTATATTTACATATGGAACTTCAGTGCCTTGCTCTGCTTTGATTTCATTTGATGGATGACTTATCTGTGAACTGTACTGTCTCGAGTAGTTTTCTTCTCTATGTCATTGAAATAGCTACTAACCGTGTCCTGCTTGTCTTTAGTGCGTGAACTTTGGCCCTTCCTCTGCAGGGTGTCCTTGCTGCTGTTTTTATGATGATTCCTTTTTTACCGCCATTTCAGTGTGCCTTGATTGCATATAACGACATTCAAGATCTTTGAACACGGGGTGTCGCTGGCGTCAACGTTTCGACAAGTGTCTTGTCTTCTTCAGTTCTGCCTTGAAAAAGACAAGTTCGCTTGTCGAACCGTTGACTCCTGCGACACCACGTGGTCAAGAATTTTTCATCTCTTCAGGCTTCCATCTTCTCCTGAACTTCTGCCCTGTTTTGATTGCATAAATACGAACAGCAGGACCGGTAGCAATCGTATACCCGCTGCTATCAAGCCCTAATTAGATACAGACCGCTCGCCAGAATGCCCTTGTTTGTAACCATCCCCGCGCCTGGCGGCGAGTGACGTATGCCGGAGGTTCCCGAATGATCATGAATGATTGTCACTTCATCGGACAGGGCCGCGTGCCGTCGTTGTTCTGAGCTAAGAGATTTGCCGAAGCTACGCACAGAGAGCGATTTTTCTGAGGTGTCGTCAGGTGCATAGGCGTGCGCAGGGTTCTCCTTTAGGGGGGCCCAAGTAGCACCGCAGCTCCCCTGCCGTTGGTCGAGTCCGAAAGAAAACGATCGAGCTCCGCAATGGAGGCAAAAATAAAATGCAAGCGATGACATGCTGCAAGCAAAGGCCTGCCATTGTCTCTGCATTTCCGGGGAAAACGTGGGAAGTAAACAGATCTTCAAGAAAGGGTAAATAGACAACCACCCATTTGTAGCACGAAGCCACAAGGATTTCTCAGAAATAAAGCCTCTTAGTTGCCGAAAAATTCGTCCTGGTCCGGGGATCGAACCCGGGACCAACGCCTATCCGGGGCGGTCGCTCTACCAATTGAGCTAACCAGGAAGCTAGCAATTGGCAGCGCGAGGGCGAATTCATCGACAACTCGAAGCAACTGGACACATATTGCAAATCAGTTCTGCGGAATCCCGCAAGGTAAACAGATCTTTGAATGCAACATCAGGGCCCGGGTCTTTACCCGCCATTATTTCCAAAACACAAATATAGCCATAACCCCGCGCATTAAAAATGATTTAAAAGGTCCGACTGTGTAAAGGTGTGGGGCCGAATTGGCGCCCCCCTTCATATGATTTGAGGGGGCGGGGGGACCTGCCCCCCCCCCCCCCCCCCGTGCGCACGCCTGGTCAGGTGACACCAGAGGTGCTAAATTTAACGATTTGTGAGGTTTTACGTGCTATATAACCGGCCTTTGATTGTGAGGCACGCCGTAGTGGGGGATCCGAATGAATCTTGACCACCCACATAGTGCACCTAAATTTACTCACCTAAATAGTGCCCCTAAATCCCCATGGGTGTTACTGCTTTTTGCCCCCATTGATCGAAATGCGGCCGCCGTAGCCGGGAATCGAACCGGCGTCATTGAGCCCAACAGCGCAACTCACCTGCTGAACTACTATCGAGTCCCGAGGTAATCAGAATTAGAACTTACTCTCTTGTCGCTTCCACTTTGAAGTTCGCCGAACGTTGTCGTGTAGCTATAGCTCCTTGCTCGGAGAGCACCGCTTTCACGTAACGATTTATTACACGTTTTATTTATTTTTTTGTTCTACGTTGCCCCCCTCTGCCCATGCCCTCTGTGCGATGTATATCTGGTTGGAGCTGTATGTGCCATTAAAGAGATTTATTGCTGGGTTCCCGCGGGCTTGGGGGCGCGCGGGCCCTTGCACTCTTTTGTATTCTCGGTGGATGCGGCTGGGAGTACAAAGGAACGCAAGAGCGTGCGTACGCAGGTGGCTTGGGGTCCCCAGCACTAAAAGGGGTTTGGGGTGGGGGTTCCTGGGCATGGCTTCAGTCAAACCAAAGATGGGCCTTCAACCTACACTGCATTCAGATATACCTAAAACGTGTGTCTAGAATGATCAGAAGAGTCACTAATACAAAGAAGGCTATGAGAAAGAACGACACTAATAATTATAATATAATAATTGCTGGGGTTTAATGTCCCAAAACCACGATATGGTTATGAGAGACGCCGTAGTGGAGGGCTCCGGAAATTTCGACTACCTGGGGTTCTTTAACGTGTACCTACTGAGTTAGCCTTACTACAACAAAAAGAATTCATTTTATCACAATTTGAAAGCAAGAATCTTGTGCTCGGCCTTTACATTGATTTCACTAAAGCATTTGATTGCATCCATCATTCCATATTACTTGAAAAACTTGAAACTTACGGTATTCGCGGCCACTGCTTACACCTCCTGAAGTCTTACCTTGATCATCGCTACCAATACGTTCAGATTGAAAATTGCCGTTCAGACTTAAAACACATCAGTAGAGGCGTTCCTCAAGACAGCGAATAGCCAGGCAAACATCTCCAGCTTTTCATTAAAACATTTCTCTCTCTCTCTCCTCAAGGGAGTATTCTCGGCCCATTTCTTTTTATAGTTTACATAAATGACCTGGTAAATATCTACAGTGATGCGAAATACGTCATGTACGCTGACGACGCTAGTCTATTTTTTTCGTCACCTGAACTTGGTAGCCTGCAGAGCAACGCCAACACTGCTCTGAAGGCTCTCCAAGAATGGTCAGCAGCAAACGTTCTGCAAATTAATACAAAAAAGACAAACGCAGTGATTTTCAGACCGAAATCTAAGCAGATAAGCTGCGATCACATCACTCTAAATAGCTGCGATCACATCACTCTAAAACAATCGAAATAGTAAGTAGTGTAAAAATACTGGGCGTTACCTTCACACAAAATATGCTTTGGGATGTACACATCGAATCGGTTTTAGGGAAGTTATCTCGTGTGGTCGGTATGATGGCGCGTCACAGATTTATATTACCTTTTAAAATAAAGCTTCTTGTTTACAATGCACTCTTTTTTTCTTCCTTATATTATTGTTTTTGGTATAGGGTATACGACGACATATACCAATCTTGAAAGAATTCATGTACTGCAGAAAAAGTTCCTACGAGCACTTTTCAATGTACCCTATAATTCCCATACCTCAGATTTATTTTTGAAAGCAAATATCATCCGTGTGTTTAACCTTTACAATTATAAGTTAAGTCTAGCGTTTAAACGAGAAATAAAGGAAAACCTAAAGTTTTTTCATGCGTTATCTAATCTTGCTAAAAGCACTCATTCATATGGCACTCGTCACATAGAACAGCGGAAGGTGGTCACTGCGCGGGCAAATTATTCTATGCAGCGAATATCATACACGCTACCAACCCTTTTAAATTAATTTCATAAATTACAAATTGATTTGCAGATAACTTCTGCACGAACACTGCGCGAACATTTCATCAATCCATGCTCACATAGTAAATAGAAGAAAAATATTGCTTTCTTCATTCTTGCTTACTGTTGTGGCTGTTTTTTTTTTTTTTGTATGAAATTGTATAATTTTTTGGATATATTTGTATTCTGAATATTGTGTTCTATATGATTTTCTTTTCTTACGTGAAAATGTGCTATCGCTGCCTGCATTGTAGAGGTGGCTGTGGGCCTCTGTCAAGTTGCTTGTGTTTCAAGCAACTTTTACCCGCAGTCTCCTCCATCGTTGATGGAAACAAAGAAGTTATTATTATTATAAATCTAAGCACACGGGCCTCAAGCATTTTCGCCTCCATCGAAAATGCGGCCGCCGCGGCCGGGATTCGATCCCGCGACCTGCGGGTCAGCAGTCGAGCACCTTAACCACTAGACCACCGTGGCGGGTTAGAGAACGACACAATTCGGGTTGTCAAAAGCCTTATCGAAAGCTGATTTCTATTCAGTCTTCCATATTACAACTTCAAGTCGGAGAACTCCTCCATAGAAACCTAGTCTGCGGGGAGCTTATAAAACTAAGGTCCCTGCCATGCCCATAGCCAGGGGGAAAAATTTTGATGGAGATGGGTGTCTTACCGGAAATAAACAGTAAAAATAGGTGTTTTTCTTAAATTGTCAAGCTTTTCAGCAAGTTCCCCCCCCCCCCCCTCCCCGAAAAAAATTCCTGGCTACGGGCCTGATCCCTGCATTACAGGGACCCTATATAAAACAGCCCTGCAGCTCCCCCAAATGGTCTCAACGGAACTCCTGGCGGGCCTTTTGGTCTTAGTACCTTTGAGGCACAAATCAACGCGCAAAAGTTAAGGCTCACACAGTCAACAACGGGACGAGATGTCTTACGCAGACATGGTTTTTAGAGACTGCGTGGAACTTCAAACCGGGCAGGTGGACCTCACCACCACCCACTGAGAAAAAAAAAAATCACAGTCGCTCCAATCTCAAACAGAGTGGACCCCGTCCTGAACCTGGGGCGCAGAGAAGCTAGGGCCAAGTATTACAAGAAAACGCAGGAGGTACACCTACTACAGCGGCGCCACACCACAAAGAACGCGTGCACCATGATTCATAACTATAGACGACTGTAACAGAGAAGTGCAGCATGGCGCGGATCCACAACATCTGCGAGGCTGAGGTAGCCATCCTAGATATAGGTGCACGTCAGGGGCGTAACCAGAAATTTTTTTTCGGGGGGGGAGGTCAACCATACTTTATGCATGTTCGTGCGTGCGTTTGTATGTGTGCGTGTATTATACGCAAGCAAAATTGGGGGGGGGGGAAGGTTGAACCCCCCGCCCCCCTTGGCTACGCCCCTGGTGCACGTTAAAGAACCCCAGGTGGTCGGAATTTCCGGAGCCCTCAACTACGGCGTCTCTCATAATCATATCGTGGTTTTGGGACGTTAAACCCCAGATATTATTACAGTAAAACCTCGGTGATACGATCACGGCTCGTACGAATTTCGGGGCGATACGAATTTTTCTGTGGCCCCGGCCAAGGCTCATTAGCCTGCAATGTATTGGAGTACGGTTGTTGCGAACCGATTTGCACCCCGCGACGTTTGATACGAACGTACGCTAGCGCACACGTACAAAGAGGTGCGGACCGCGCTGTCGCGGAAGACGCGGCAGTCACGCGCGGGCGCGGGCATGCGCGCTGCGCGACCATCAACGGTGCGGCGTTGCCTCCGAGATAGTGCGCGCGAATATTGGAGGCCTTTAGGCACTTTCGCGTTTAGCTTACAGACGACGTTGACGTCGCGCTTTTTTTTTTTTTCAACGCGTTGACGCGTGCTCTTGTGCTCGAGGCAGCAGCGTTTTTGTACTGTGTTAACACGTGCCTGCCACGTCGATGCAAGCCACGTCCCCGCACTCAGACGTTCTATGAAACAAGACTGAAACTTGGGTTGCGGGTCCTCCATGCAGTCCCATTAAAGGTGGACGAATACCCCAAGAGACGAAGCAGACGGTCTTGGCGAAGGAGCTTGGCCTCCATCTATCGTGTGCAAAGCGCTTCTTAAGTCACTTTCGCCGCCGTACTTTAGTGTCATGCAGAATAGCAAGCGTAGTAAGATTAGGAAGCGGCTATTAGCGGTCACGGGGCACAACATATCTGGTTCATTGATTACACACGCGCGCATGGACCTTATATACGAGTACAAGTATGACCGTTATCGTTTAAAAACTTTACTGACAATCATTCAGAGCTGTTCATGACGTCGCTGCGACCCCGAGAAACACTGAATCAAAACGTACGTCAACTTTGTTTTGTCGCATACTAACTTTCCGTGTTTTCTGGTGATACGAATTTCGGATGATACGAATATTCTTGGTAACCCCGCGAGATTCGTATCACCGAGGTTTCACTGTATTAGGTTGCAGCTGCTTTGCACTTCACACGATGATGATGATGATAACTTTATTGTTCCGCGAGATAAAGAGGCCCCCTACTCCCCGTCCCCGGCACACAGGCCTAGGTGACGGGGGCTGGCACCTCCTCGATTAGAAGCAGGCGAAGAGGTCTTGACTCCTCGGCTCCTTCCGCCAGGCGGATGGCTTGTTGCTGTGAAGCGGGGTCCTCGCTCCGCAGCAGGGCTTCCCAGGTCTCTCTACAAGTGATATTTGATTTAACCCCTGGGGAGCTACCACACTCCCAGATTATGTGGTCAAGGGTCCCTCTCGCCCAACAGTGCTTGCAACTATCATTTTGCCTATCATCTTTCTGAACGTATGATATGCCCAGACCGGGTTTAATGACGTCAAACGGTCCTTCCTTCTCCCCGCGTGTTTCTCGCTTTCACACATAAAAGGGAGACCCGTCTAGCAACTCATTCAGTTCCTTCTAAGACTGTCATGTGTAGACCACGAAAATCAGGCACCAGAAGAACAGCGTGCATACAATGCTCGACGAAAGGAACAAATTCGTCTTGCTGAAATGGTCGCGGAACTAATCACGGTCTACCACAGCGACCACAAAGCGATTACTACCATTACTTTAAAGTAATAATAAAACACCATTTAGTCATTGATGGCTCGCTTTTAAAATATCCAATATAAGAAGCTGTTCACATTTATTCACACCTCATAATGTTGGCAGTCCTCCAAAACAATATGCGATGCTGTGGTATTACATTTCTCTCCAGCAGCAAATGCGACACTGAAACGAGCATCTATTGAGCAGTTTTTTTTGTAACTTACGATTCCCACAGTTCTACTAATGTCTAATTGCAAACGACAGATTAAATGCATGCGTAAATAGTGATTTCACCTTCATCAGTCAAATCAAACGCATTCCGCGCAAATTTCGTGTTCAGCGTTGCTTAAAAAAAAAAAAAACGCCAGGCCTGCGCGGAAAGCGCAGCACAGTCACAGCGAAAGCTCGAAGAGTGGCATTTCTAGAGCCCGTTATAAACTCTATTGTGGCTACTAATACAACTACACTAGCAACATACCCACTACGCCACAAATCATAACTTTTGTGAAGTTGGAAAGCACCCACCACGACATTACTCGTCATTCTGCGAACTTTACTGAGACCCCGAGGAAATGAATTATGCGCTTATGGGCTTCCTTGGCAACCAATACAAGTGCACTTGCGAGGAACCCACTACGCTATAAATCATTGCAATTTTACTGAGACCCCGAGGAAATGGATCATGCGCTTATGGGCTTCTTAGGCAACCAATACAAGTGCACTTGCGAGGAACCCACTACGCTATAAATCATTGTAATTTTTGAGAAGTAGGGCAGCAGGCACTGTGCCATTTTTCGTCATTCTACAGAGAGCCGTGGTACCTGCTAAACGCATGTAAGGCATTATGCGCACTTTGTTGATGCTGTGTCTGATGACGATGAAGAATTATGGCAGAGCCCTTTGTAATGGGTTGGAAGCATTCAACAACCTACCCATTGCGCAATTCGCATTGTTTGACGCCTGGTTACAGAATTCGCGTTGTGCGACGCTTGGTGCTTATTTTACTCTTCTACCACGCTATATTGCATATGCTAATGTGGTTGCTTCCCGACATGAAGCCTGTATAGGACCTTTTTGCAAAGCAGTTTCAAGCACCGGCATGGCTCAGAGGTTGAATACTGGGCTCTCACGCAGAGGGCCCAGGTTCGAACCTCGTTCCATCCTGGAAATGTGTGTCAAGTTGGGTTTTTTTGTTTGTTCAGAAACATGCAATGTCCATTTGGAGTCAGTCGACTGTCCAGTGGTTCGCGTTACAATGATTGCTTCAATAGCTATGCTCAATGCCATATTTATCACGACAGTTATGAGCCGAAACATTCGTACGAAATCGAAACAATTTTTTCCTTCCTTCCTTATTACACCAACCTATGGGAATCCGGGGCAGTCCACTAACGCAGGCGAACGTGCCTTGCCCGTATAGGCAAAGACCCCGACTTAAGCGGCAGGTTTCTCGCTGCCTTGGACGTCCCTGTACCACTCGGCGCTTTTGTCCTCGTCGATGGCCTTCTGCAGCAGGCGCCCAGCCTCGGGGTCGACGGCCGACAGAAGCCGGAATGACTCGGCGTCCACGAAGCAGATCTCGTGGCCGTCAGGGTCAGCTAGTATGACCACGCTGACCGTGGCCTTGCCGGGCGTGTCCAGGCGCGTGAGCGGTGTCAGCACCTTGTGATCACCCGCCAGTGCCCGCTTCTCGATGTCCGGCAACTCGGACGCGGGGCACTCGAAAGCCACTCGGCCGTATGCCTTGGCCCGATCAATGGGCTCCGTGCTGAGCACGAAGCGCAGCCGACACTGTGCCTCACCGTAAGACAGAGTGGCCGTCTTCTCGGTGCGCTCGTGAACAGTCATGCCCAGCAGGTCGTGCCAATAGGCCACAGTGCTTGCGATCTTCGACGATGCCAGCACGACTTCCTCCACCGGGTCCAGGCGCTTCATGTCGTCGGGCTTGACGCGCCGCTTTATCACGAACCTGCGAGTCCAGTGTTATCATACGTTAGTACAAAAAAAAAAAAATTGGCGTACAAAAGCAGCACGCGTGCATACGCAACACTCATTGCATAAAGTACAATTGACAGAAGTTGCCAGGAAAAGAACGCCGGAAATGCTTCAATGAAATACAAAAGAAGAGTTGCCTGCAACGCTATGTCAACGTATAACAGTGCCGTCAGCCGGTCACGAGTTACAAACATGTAGAAAACGCTTCAGGTAATAGTAAAGTATATATGCTGTAAAAAGAGTAACACTGCATGTAGTACCGGATGACAAACTCTTGAGGAAGTAACTATAGCATAAGGGAACTGTCGATAACTTTTGCCTATATATTCACCACTTTGCATTATATGCACTATCCATAGGCGTGCGCACAGCGGGGGCAGGGGGGGGCGCCCCCCCCCTAATCACCTAAAAAGGGGGCGCAACATCTGCCCCGTACATTGACCCTTCTAGTCACCTAAGAGGAGGGGGGGGGGCGCAAAATCTGCCCAATACATTGACTTAGTAGGGTGGGGGGGCACTGGGATGAACCTTCGCCCCCCCCCCCCCCTGATGGGGAACCCTGCGCACGCCTATGGCACTATCGTCTCTGCTACGCTCTCTCTCGTTCTTTCCTGCTGACAGTGTTCAAGTGTCAGCAGACAGCCCTAGACAGTTGCAGTGAAGTCAGCAATAATTTGCTTCCCATCTTTTCGCGTGAATTATTTTTGCTCAGTAATGGCGCCAAACGAGAGAAAATTCTTCCAAATCTCGGACATTATGAAGTTCCAGCACTAAATTAGCGAAAGGGAGCTCACAGTTAAGGGCGAAATTCGAGAAAAACAGTTTGTCTATTAGTTTCATCGCTAGGGATCAAAATTTTCCTGCCACTTTAATGGAAACAAGGTGTTTTTGCAAAAACAATTTATAACACTAAGCTGATGGATTGATAGGGCAGAGAATGCAAAGCGGATAAGACCGCCGCCAGACGCCGCATTTCGAAGCCCGACAACATGAATAATTTTTCTGCCTCGAAGACTTCACTGTGAAAATTACTGTGAATTACCTAAGGACGTGTTCCTTGCACGGCAGACAGTAATGTCCAAGTGTTTAATTAAGGTAATCACCAAATAACACCCTAATTTTTAACTTTAGGGCACACGTTCTGAGAAGTTGAAACTGAGCAGTACACAAATTATGTATGCTTAGCCGAAAGCATATATAGACTAGCGCCACGTCAAAGACATCCATCCGCCAAATGTGCTATAATCATAATTACGTAATTGACGATATAGTCACGTTACAGTTTAGGACGAGCTGCTTTATGAACGCTTATACATTTCCTTAAATTACGGGTAGCTGCATATATATATATGGTGTTTCATGCATGCAACAAGAACCAAGGATTCAAAGATAATTACCGTAAATGAATTAAAATAATGAGATATGGTTTGTCGTCATCTGACGCTCGTTAGAGTATAATTTTCTATCCCGCTTAGTTAGTTAACTAAGATCAATTATGCAAAATTTTTAATGTTCACTTGAGGGCCAAGAGCGCTTCGTTACGCTGCAGAGGGCATCCCAAAATAATAACAATAATAATTGTTGGAGTTTAACGTCCCAAAACCACGATATGATTATGAGAGACGCCGTAGTGGAGGGCTCCGGAAATTTCGACCACCTGGGGTTCTTTTAACGTGTACCTAAGTCTAAGTACACGGGCCTCAAACATTTTCGCCTCCATCGAAAATGCCGCCGCCGCGGCCGGGATTCGATCCCACGACCTGCGGGTCAGCAGTCGAGCACCTTAGCCACTAGACCACCGTGGTGGGTCACCCCAACACGACCAATCCAATTTAAGGCGTTTAAGGAAAGCCCGCGAAATATGAAATAAAACGCGCGGACCGTCAACCGATCGCTTATCAGGGACGACGGCGTTTCCTTGCCGCGTGCCGCCGTCAAAAAATGCTGATGCGCCGGGAAGCCGACGCCCGCGGCCGCGGCCGCTCATTTCTCGGCGGTGCCGCGCGCGTCCGCACCTTGAAAATTGCCTTGCATGACCACGTTGTTGGTTTCGAAGCATTCCACGTAGCCGGCGAAAACGTGCTAACTGGAAGCTGAAACAAAGTAGCATCACGTATGTACAGGGTCGTCCACATCTAATGTGAACACCTCATTAGTATTCAAGACCTCGTAGAATTCCGAAAGTTATTACTGTGTTTATCGCCACCCCCGTCATATAATGGGCATTTCCCTCGACAAGTAGAACAAACGTTCTAGTTTTACCGGCTTGAATACGAATGAGGTGTTCACCTTAGATGTGGTCGACCCTGTACATACGTAGCAGCTATTGGAGGCAGCTGGCATTGATAACAGACATTTGTAAAGGCACTGAGTCCGGCGGCTGGTTCAAAAACCCCTGAAAATGTCGCGCTGACAGCATGCACTGTGCGCCGCAGTTTCTCGCATATCAGGCACTCAACGCGAGCTCGTTCAGTCAAAACATTGGCAGGCATCCAACTTCAGAGCGCAGACGGCGTGCTGGGTCACCAAGGGTCACGATCACATTGTAACGAAAAACAGCGCGAGAAGACAGGGACGGAGGGGGGCACATACGTGCACACACAGCACTGCTCCGGACTACTGCCCACCAAACAAGACAGAGGGGCCACAGACTTGCGAAACAGTTGGATGTGGGCTTTCCTTTTCTGCACACACTTTCACTTCGCCACTCCTGCGGAGACTCTTTCATAGCTTAATTCTCAACAGCCAAATCCGCTCTAAGCGGAGCTAAAAACAAAAACGCAGTTTTGTTACTGAAAATGCGGTCGAGCCTGCTCGAACATTTTTTGTCAATGCGCCCATGTCATCGAAGCAACTCAAGCCTGCATTGCAAGTGAAAATGCGGATTACCTGCTATACATCCGGTATTCAAGAGTAGATGCTGAATTTGGCACTTGCAGATCTGCAACAATCGTATTTAGTACATTCTGATTCGAAAATTTTTTGGGGGCCTGCTTTGGCTACACAGAAAAGGTCTATAAAGCACCATGCTGCGCTTTCGGAAGTGCTTAGAATACTGCTCTGTGAAACTATTAGCTGATTCCGCGTTAATAAGATCACACTATGTCTCTCTTGAGCAGGTGCTTGGAAAATTGTACGTTCTATGCTAAATTTATGCAGCGTTGCTTACTATATAGCACTTCTTGGAACGAACCTGTCCTTTCCGTCTGCGTCCGTTTTAAATCCACCGCCCTGGAACAAAATGATAGCAAGGTTACTGGCTCACATCCACAACGTCCTCTAAGCACGACTTAGTGGTCACATGGAACTAGAGTGGTCAAGTTGTTTGTTTTTGGTCACAAGGTGTTCACGGGACATGTGCGCTGGTTGAGTGAACGTGGCTCACTTCGATTCAAACAGGCTCAGCACATGACTTCTCTTTTTTCTATTCAGTACTACGAAATTACTTTCCGGACATACCTGTCGGGAATCTATCATTTTTATCTAGAAACATTTTTGAAACGAACGAAACCTAGGTGTGCTTATCATTCGCGTCATATATAGCCTAGTTTAGGTTTCTGGAATAATAATAATAATAATATAATAATAATGCCTTTTATTTCTTCAAATAAAGCAGTACATGTGGCTAGGCAATTGGTGGCTTGAGTGGCAGAGCCACTCAAGCTCATATACTCCTCATATACCCCTCTTATATCAAGCAAACCGCGTTTGCTCATCAGCGCCTGAACCAGAAAATTACTACGACCGGCTTTAGGTGCGTTGTAGCTTACCGCGCTAACGATTTGCCTGCTTTCTGCATTTCTTTTATTTGCTTTCTCCAATGATACGGTTGTCCAAGCTCCTCGACAAAACAAGGTTCACACGCTTTGACTAACATAATGAAGGATGGCCGTCGCACACGTACAGGAAAAAAAAAAAAAAAAAAGACATTAGCATCGCCCGTCCCTGTCGGAAACAGGTCTTCCAGCGTGACGTCACGACTCAAGGCCAGGGGCGTCGTAGACAGGAGTGGCACCGGGCACGTGCCCCGCCCGTTCAAGTGCGACTCTACTGGAAAACAACTTCCTGACTACGCTGCCGCATGCCCAAACCGGCTTTGAGGCCAGCTAGCTTGAAGTCGGTTGTTTACAACTTCAGGCTGGTTAATCTTTCTCCATGGGGGCGCCAAGCGAACACGTCTGCATTACATCTTTCCTCAACTTTGACCACTGTGCGCTTCATAAAATTAGTAAAGTTTGTAAAGAAAACTTCACACGAGCAGCACTGCGACATGCCGACATTTCTGCGTGCCTCGCCGCTTTTCTCCGTCGTTCCTTTCCGTCCTCTGCTTTCGCGCTGTTACAGTGAACTAGAATATCTTCTAGAACACTGTAGCGCTGTGCATGTTATCATGGAGTGCCAACTTGTCCGCACCTTGCTTGTCGCGCAATGATCGTTGCAGTGACACTGGATGCTTGGGCGAGTTGGTACGTATTTTTAGCATTTGCTTGCTAGCACGTGGCTCATACGCCCAACACACGTGGTTAGAGCAGAACGTTAACATTAAATCTCGGAACCTAATGGATTCGTCGTCCGTAGATGTGGTTTTTTTCTGCCCCAGAGAGGATGGCTAGGTTGTGTAGGGCCGTCAACCCAGGAAACCAGAAATATCGAGCGTGCCAGACCAATTCATCGGAACAAGTTCGTTCCCTGCACTGAACAGTTAATGGCGTATTCCCTACTCCTGTTCTGCGGCAAGAAGTGCTTATTTCGGCCAAACGTGTCGGTGTTTGAATGAGCGGCTAAAGGAGCACACTTACAGCGTTTCTTACCCGCCACGGTGGTCTAGTGGTTACGGTGCTCGACTGCTGACCTGAAGGTCGAGGGATCGAATCCCGGTCGCGGCGGCTGCATTTTCGATGGAGGCAAAAATGCATGAGGCCCGTGTACTTAGATTTAGTTAAAGAACCCCAGGTGGTCGAAATTACCGCAGCCCTCCACTACGGCGTCCCTCATAATCATATCGTGGTTTTGGGACGTTAAACCTCCACAATTAAATTAATTACAGCGTTTCTTCGGCGGCATCTGGCCACCTAGGCATTCATTGCCGAGCATGCATGGTGTAAAAGTTATTTTTGTTATACCGTGTTGCCGAGACTGCGGCTGCGCTCCCGACTTCCAGCGTTGTGCTGTGGTCAAATGCCATAAGCACCAGCCGATACGCAAACTTCTATGAGGCTTCAGAAACGGCTAGGCTATAGCTAGGCAGCGTGTGCGTCAGCAGGCCATCGCTTTATCGGACAAAGAAATTGATTTTCTTCGTTCGTACGCCTAATGTTCACGGCGCACAGTGATGAGTTGAATGGGTTTTATCATTGCATTACTTTTATCATTGTTATCGTTTCTTCTTTGTTTTGTTATAGACTACACAGGTATATATAGCGCGGTTGTGACAAATAAACCTTGCTGTAAGTCAGCGCTGTTGTCTGGGTCCTTTTACTGGTAACCTGTATTTTGCGCTGTTTTTATTTCAAGCAATAGCTGTTGTTGCGCCCCTGTACCCGTGTTGCCGGCGCGATCAGCGATAATGCTGACTATGAATTGGTGGTTTTGGGCGATATGTCCAAAGAGCACCAAGGCAGTGGCAATGGGTTTTCGTACTTGAAATGGTATAGCGCATTACGGGGAAGAAGAAACGGCCTAGCAGACCGAGCGCTCTGTCCTCTTGTGTCGGTCTGCTAGGCCGTTTCTTCTTCCCCGTAATGCGCTATACCATTTCAAGTACGACGAACCAACTCGCCCAATCTTCAACACTAATGGGTTTTCGATGCAGTTATGAACTGCAAAGTGTGTGTAGCGTGGCTCTAAAGGTGCAAAAAAAAAAAAAAATGTCACCGCAAGGTATATATGCGTAAAGTGAATTGGTGGAACAAAGGTAACCAACTTGCGATATGCGGACGACATTACGCGTGTAGCAGGAAGCATACAGGCTTAAAGAAGGCGAGATTAAGGCTAGTCTTTTTTTAAACATTAAGAAAAATTAAAGTTACGATAATGAATACTTGAAATGTGTAAAATGAACACTAAAAGGCACTAGTGTCAGTAGCACTAATATATATACTGCCTCACCAGGGCCCTTGAGTGCAAGACAGCAGTATACTATCTTGGGCTGATAACGTGCCGTGTGTGAGGATCAATTAAAAAGCTGAAAACTAATTTAGTGTCAAATAATGTTTTCTCATTGGCTGCAGGTGAAGTGGAATATGTTGTTGGCATGCTAACGGACTTAAACTGTACCGGTGCTGTAACGTTGGCAACTAACTCTTGGTAATTCATTACACTTTGGTATTGTTGTAATATATATATATATATATATATATATATATATATATATATATATATATATATATATATATATATATATATATATATATATGTGTGTGTGTGTGTGTGTGTGTGTGTGTGTGTGTGTGTGTGTGTGTGTGTGTGTGTGTGTGTGTGTGTGTGTGTGTGTGTGTGTGTGTATAAGGTTCCTTTTAGGTGCGGTCGCTTCTACGTAGGACACCCCCCGCCCTTCAGGTGGTCAGCATGGCAGACAGAATATGTGGTACGGAAAATCTCGATAATGAAGTGTAAAACACGACTCCCTCGGGCCGGCTGTGGGACAGATCATGAATAGCGACGTGTACTGATAACTATGCGCAAGACTAAAAAGGTCGGCTATAACTTTTAGTATCGAACCTGGTTGTATGCCTTCGCAATATAACGTACGTTGCTGTCAGCAATCGTTTCCAAGGTTTAGACCTCGTAGCTCTGGAGTGACATAAAATTATTACCGAGGAAGCCGTAAAACACATTCCAAGAAAGGAAAAAAGAAAGAAAGAAAGCCGTGCCTCTCAAAAGAAGCAGTTAACACAGCGCAACAAAGACTCGCGAAACCTAAGGAGCACATGGCGCAGGCAAGGTCACGAGTTGCCAAGTTCCAAAAACAAGCTATTAAAGGGCCCCTCACCAGGCCACATAGCAAATTTTAGTTAGACGCTGGAAGTTGTTGTGTGCCGAATGAAGAGCAGCATACCGCAAGAATTTTTCAAATCGGTTCATTACGAGCTGAGAAAAACAATAATTTGTAGCGGCGCGAAACCATGATGCGAGGAGGCGAGTTTCAAACCCTTGCCACTCGCCCCGTGTAGCCTTAGCAAGCCAAATCCCTTCCCTGCCCTCTTCACTTGACACATACGCATGAACACGTCATGCGCATGCATGGTCACGTGCGCATGACGTGCCCGAGCCAGCCCGAGCAAGCGAGCGGCGTTGCACGGCCGCCACCTTTGTTTTTATGTAGCGGCCGTGGGCGTTTTGTCGGCGTTCTCTGTGGTGTACTGCCTGTTTCTGCGGGACGAGCACGAAAGTTGAGACATTTGTACGGGCACGAAAGTGGTGGTATCATGAGCCAGTGCCGCATTAACGTTTACTTGGACGCGGTAGAATAAATGAGCATAATGAGTGCTCGAACGCGCCAGAACATTACTTTCGTTTCCAGGGCTGGCGTCTGCTCGATGCGCTAACCGCGGGGACACGAACGCATGGGAAAGGGAGGCACATTAGCCCCGAATCTCGCTGCAATTCACGAAAAAAAAAAAATGAAAAGGACGCACAAATTCCCTTTGTGTGTCTCATTATTTCTTTCAAGTTTTATTAATGTGTTCAAGCAACAAATTACGGAAAGTACACATGTCGTGTCAGATAATTATCGCAGTGTCACGTGCTACTGTTGGCGTCGTCAGAGCACAGTCGTCTACGTAGAGGAGCGACGTCACAGCACTACCATCTACGTAGAGCCATTTTCTCATGTACGTCATCCCCTCATTCTCTAAAGCGCGCGCCCTCGAGAGGAAGGGCACGCAGCGTTCACCTTGAAATTTGACCCATTTCCGCGGCGCGTAGCGTTGCAAATTTTGGCAGACGTGATCGTGAACGCTCAGTGTATGCATTGCGCTCGTTAGCTCAAAATTGTCAAACCTGGTGAGGGGCCCTTTAAAGGCATAACCCTTTCAGTCACGGTGTGTACAATTGTACACATCAACTTCGAAGTCGCATCACGCACCGCGCGCTTCTTCAAATGACCTGAAACTTAGTGTGCACATTCGTGCAGGCTTCCTGAGTGGACAACTAGTGCTTATTCAACTTCATTATGCTGTATATTACTGCAGATCATCACTTTTCTAGAGACACTACCATCTTCGACAATCGTTCGACGTGCGACGTTCCAGGACCAACGTCAAGAGTATTTTTTTTCTTTGCTCGAAAAGCATACAACCAAAAAACAAACTGTGCATGCATTTTGGGCCTAATATTTGATTCCTTTTATGCAAGGATTGAAGCTGACTGATTGCAGAATAATTAGACATTTAATTACACGCTAATTAGCATTAATTACTGTAACTCACACAAAACAACACATTCCTTCATTTTATTTTTCGGAATGTAATACTGAGTGCCTTGAAATCATGCCGTGGAAATTTGATGCATTTGCAGACAGTGCATCATAATTCGTGACTGAAAGGGATAATGCCAAGAAATCGAGGACGGCAATTCGAAGGAAAAAATAAAAAAATAAGGAACGTCTTCAACAAAGTATGAAAAGAAATCGAAACTAAATGCAGTTACTAACACGAAAGGAGGCAATTTGACGACGGGGGAAAACAAGGAAAACATGAGGCGAATACACTGAAAATCTGGTTAAGAAAAAAATGTCGCCCGCATCTTCCCACGGGGGGAACTCGAGTAAATGCGTCGCAGAGTGGTGGGGGTATCGCGTGAATGTTGCGTATAACTGGGTTTCGCAGAAGCGTCGCGCTGCCCGAGTGATGGATCCGCTGCTCGACGTTCACGAACGGTTGCTGCTTCTCGAGCACGACGTTCAGGATCCACAGCCCGTCGTTGCCGTCTCGCAGCTGCTTCTCGTTCCCCGAGCGAAGGATCCGCAGCCCGTCGTTGCCATCTCGCAGCAGCTTCTCGTGCACGAAGTTCCGGCGTTCCGGGTCCGCAGCTCGCTTCAAACGCTTGCGTTCAGCGTCGTATGCTCGTCTCTTCGCAGCCTTGTCTTCTGCGTTGCTTGCTGTTGTTGACGCCGACGACGGTGAGGGTGGGGTAACGTTGCCTTCAACGAGTGGTGGGACGCTGATTGAAGGTACTGTCGCTTCCATCGCATCTACTCCAGTCAAGCAAAGCGTCAAGTCAAGCGAAAGCCAAGTAAAGACGCCCTTGACTGAATTCCGAACGCACGCTCCGCCGCTTATACCGGCTTATACACACACCGCCCGCGTTCAGTCGAGAGGAGGGAGGGAGGGAGGGAGGGAGGGAGAGGAGAGGCCTGCTGCCGGCACGAGACGAGCCGAGCATGCGCAGTGGGGGTGTGGACGGCGGCCGACGCCGCAGGTGCGACTAAGAAATGCTCCGCATTTAAAATGAAACTGAGGAAGGGCCTTGCGTAGACTTCGAGAGCGAACTAGAACCAACAGCTTACTAAGATGGGCTATGCAGCAACTACCTGCCGGTCGAACAAGTGGGCCAGACAAGACCACCACAGAACTCGTCACTGGGACCAGAATAAAAAAAAAGTAATCACTAAACTATGTCAACAAATTTGGAAGACAGCGGAATCAGAAAAAAATGTTCAAACTATGACACCATTGCCTCAATACTACTAAAAGTATTACGTATCTGTGTATTCAGGAAGGTACACAAAATAATTAACTAATTGTTGTGATCATAACTTGAAATTTATTAATGCGAAGTTCATTCCAGGAGTATACTACACATGTCGAATTAATTCGGCCGGTAATTGGAGATGATAAATTTGTCAGCCCAGGGGAGCGCAACGTGCCCCCCCCCCCCCCCCCCCGCGACATAACTGACGCATTTACACAGAAACGCATTACACTCGGAAACTGGGACCTTGAAAACTGGAATATAGGAGTGAAAATTGGAGGTACAAACGAAACCAGCTGACTATATAGCAGGAAGCATACAAGACTTATAAAGGGCCCCCTAACCAGCCCCTGAAAAAAAAAAATAAAAAAAAAAAAAACGAGCACGTTATTATCTCCTGGCGTTTCTAGTCTTCTTGGCGCACTTCGTGACGCAGGAACGGTGATTCACGTGACGTTATTATGGTACATACTCTCGATTGGTTCATATGCGAAAAATATCAGCTGTGAATTGTCTCCTACACTAGCTGTTTGCCATGCAGCCGCCCACCCGTTCTTCCTCGCCTTGCATGACTATCGTGCGCGATCAACTGACTTCACTTCATTTTGCGTGCTTCCGACTGCGCAAGCGGACATAGCGTGTAGCCGACAAGCGCAAAATCCTGATAGGCCGAACACTATCTACGTGTTTTATGAAGATATAGGTGGCGAGGAGGAGCTATCGCCCGTGGGAAGGGTATACCGCAGGCGAGAAAGAAACCACTCCCTCATCTTTGAACGTGGGGTGGTTAAAAGAAAGAAAGCGAGAAGGGTGGCATTTTTATAAATATTAAGAATACCAATGCTATGACAACAGGTGAAGAACAGAGCGTTGGGATAAATAGCGACGTCATAAATGTTGTAGAACATTATTTTCCATAGGATCCGAAATAGATATTGACGGTAGCCCTACAAAATCGTGGACCCTGCGGAAATATGAAGGGAAAACGCTAGATCCTTTTCAGATATATGGTGCTGGCGTAGAGTTTTGAAAATCTAATGGACTGCCAAGCGATTACTCTCACGTTAGTAAATTATCACTCTTGCCGCAAGACGCTGGTATGCGAGAAAATGCGCAACGAGAAAATGCGCAACAATAAAATTATAGTGCCTAGAATATACTATAATAAAATGCAAGTGACTGCGCCATCTTGAAGTTTTAGCAAACTCTTCGCGACGTCAAAAATTTTGACGGCGTCTACTTGAGCCTACATGATTACTTACCGATAAATGTAAACGACATTGTTTTCTAAGGAAGTTAGGTGGGTATATAATGTCGCAGGTTTCAGGAAGTTCTATTGAGCCAATGCGGCCAAAATACACAAAAAAGGGACTTCAATTGAAACCCGTGACGTCACGTGGACATTCAGGTGCTGAGTTTTCAGTGCGTCATTCACAAAAATAAGACTGGCTTTCATCTTCTGTTCTAATACTGAACAAATGACAGTGAAATTAATGACAACAGAGTTCCTAAATAATAATTTATCAGCCGACGGAGATTTAGGCGTTACGCTTTAGTTGGTGAACTTTAGTGCCCCAGTGAGATCAATTCAACGAAGAGTCAAAGAAGGTAGGAGAAAACGAGGCCGCCCAAGCAGATCATGAATGGGTTATGACCTCCTCTCTAATCGAATAGAGGAGGTCGTGGATTGGTTGGTACTTGGACACAACAGACTCGTGCATGCAAATGTAGAGACAGGAAAATCCGGTTACTCAAACATTTGTTTCCTCATCTTAACGCGCCATCAGGTATGATGTACGACGAACAGAAGCGGCGCAGAAGTGTCGTTGCTCGTGTCGGACAACAATATAAGGGCGAGTAAAAAAACTGAAGAATAACATCAGTGAAGACAAAAGTGTGAAAGGCCGCAGAGACCACACAAAAAGGGCCAGGAAAGCAGGCTTGTTCCCACATTGATGATGGTTGAGAGAAAAGTAACCCAAACTGAACACATTTTAGTAATTTGCCTGAGTTCTTTCTCAGACAGCAGTTGGTAACTGTAATGAATTACATTCCTGAAGGAACTATAACATCGATTATTTCTTTTCTATAACATGTACCAAGCTCTCACACAGACCCACGCACATACACACCGCGTACTACATGCACGCACGCACACATTGCAAGCAAGATCGGCAAACTCTGACCTGTATCCGCCGGGTGCGATGAGCGCATCGTTGCCTTCGAACTTCTCCACAGGCCAGGAGTGGCGCCGAGCATTCTCAAGCACACTGTCTGAGCGTATGACAACGGCCACGAAGTCATTTCCCTTGGCATAGCTGCCAATGCCGTAGTTATACGTAAGTTCCATTACAAAGTGGGTAATTTCGGGTCCATAGCCGATCATGGTTTTGCTCCAGTTCAGGTCGTACGGGCCGTTACAAGCAGCGCGACAGCCTTCTTCGAACTCTTCATGCCGCAACACTTGCATGCCCAGAATGTCTTTGAAGAACTTGATCGTCTCTTTGCGATCGCCTACCTTGAAGACGAAGTGAAGTGCGCGCCGCACCATAGTTACGGGATACGTCGAGTGAAGGCAAGAAAATGAAGGCGTTGCCTTTGTCCTTCAGTCGCCACCGTTGCCGCTGTCAATTTCGCATAAACGGCTGCGAACGGACCAAATGGATGTGTCCAGCAGTTTACACGCCACGCGACAAACACACACGCCAGCCGACTGATCGGCCTCGCTGTGCAACCGCGCCCCCTTTGAAGATAACAACAAAGTCGGAAGCCACGCCAAGTTGCCTATCGAGCCAATCGAGCCACGACTAGACCAGCACAAGCCAACTCAAGCGAATGACGGCAGTTGAGTAATATAGGCCAAGGGCGAATGAAACGGGACAGCCTTAATAACCATCTCTCCTCTCCCTCCTCACCGCTAAAAGAGAGAGAGAGATAGAAAACAAATACATGGATTTCTCGCGAAGATACCAAAGATACTGCAGCCGCGGCGGCTACAACTAGCTACAACTGCTACAACTAACAAGGTCCGCGCTAGTTTTCGCGCGAATTTTCGAAATTTCGGTCTACTGTTCGATTCCGCTCTCCTAAAAAAAAATACGTGATAGCAGCAATAGCAGTCTAGAGGAAGAAACGCTGATGCAGGTGGAGACTTCTGCGAATTATTCTGCTGCGTAACGTTCTTGCGGGTCGAGCACATGAAGGGAAATTATTTTGCCTTTAGGTGGCCCGAAAACTAGTCTCAGTTAAAGCTGTTTCATTTGACTGATATCGTTGCATTTTGCTTTCATTCAAACTGATTGTATCATGGACGACTCCAGTGCCATTTTAATACCAACCCGTGACACTATGTTCGCATTCCTTTTATTTGTGGCAGGACATTTGTAAACAGTAATACTGCACCTTGAAGTCAATGATTTTCAGTGGTTTGACTCACTTTCAGATTGTGCCCTTAGTGATTATGCAGTCTGGTATAATAAGGTTTCATTCTGCGGGATTCTATTTTACCTTTTTTTCTTCATCTTTTTATTACCAATAATTAAAACCATCATTCGGCTTTGCGCTGCACTTAATTCAAATGATTGATACACGAAAGCTTTGCTTTAACATGACTTTCAAGTACATTGGTCCAGTAGTAGTTGCAGCAGTTTGGGGCCTTTGTTGTAATTTCTTTTTAGTGTTGTGCTTGAGTCTTTTTTCCCTACCCCACGAACCAAAGGTTATGCAACACAGCTTGGTGTTTAGGCACCTAAGCCCAAAATGCTTTCAAGAAGCATTTGCTCCATGCTCCATGCCCAAAATGACTTTCAAGAAGCATGGGTATTGACTGCAGAGACAAAGCGAACTCACTATGCAAGCTTTCTGTACACATTCATGAATGCACTGGTCTTGTTGCACTTGTGCAGTGGCACCTGTGGCATCACTGCACAAGTGAAATGTAAAATAATAAGGGTGCTTTTCTTTCAATCTGTTTTGCTTTTGAAATATAAGGTTCAGTGAATGGTTTGCATGAACAATTTTTCAAAATTTCTGCGTTTAATTCAGGACAGTACAAAGAATGTGTTGAAGCGAAATGATCTATTTTGATTTGCTGTTTAATTTTGACCACCTTGGAATGTTGAATGTGCATCAGGAAACATTTGCATTCTGCCCTAATGGGAAAACGACTGCCATAGTGACTTAGCTATTCCAGCGGCTGGCGATGGCTCAGTAACTATGGTACAGTAGCCCATATTATAAATGATGCCACGGTTGCATGTGTCAACAGCGCAAATGGAACACCTTCAAGAATGTCCTTTGTGCAGGCCAAGGCATTGAGATGCTTGATGAATTTTCATTTTGACAGACTCTTGTTTGCACCACCAGCAGGGGCGTAGGCAAGGGGGTGCAAAAGGGGCACTTGCCCCCTTAAGCCACACCTAAAGCCCCTCCATCGCGTCTGCTGCCGCTTTTTTAAGTACCGCCATCTATTGTTTCGACGATGACACCCACTTCCGGTTCCGGAGCTTCCGGAAGGAAGTTCTTGAGCCACTTCCTTCCGCTTTTTCCTTCCATCTTGTTTCTGCGCACGCATGTGCATACGCGAGAAAGCAAATATTTCATTCTCCGTTTCGCAAGTGTTGTTGTTTTGAGGTTAGTCGTAAAATATGCCTGCCACCAAGCGAAAACCGAGTGATCTTTCTGCGTCCCGAAAGCATGGGCGGGCATTGGGCGTGTGCATCAACCGGAAAAGCAGCAGAAACATCACGGCGGCACTTCGGCTTTCGCTAGGCGGGAGACGGTGTAAAGGGAGAGGGGGAGGACGAGTTGACGCTACTTAACCTAGCCGGCGGAAAACGCATGGAGGGGCTTTAGCCATACCGGCACTTGCCCGCCACCCAAGCTATGCCAGCTCTCTCTCTCCCCCCCTCCCCCAACCGTGATGTAACACGGGTTTGCACCCCCCAAGGCAAAATTCTGCCGACGCCCATGCCCACCAGCAACATGACACGTCTGCATCTTGTATTAGAACAATTTGTGCAATGCTTTGCCAATTGATAGTGTGCCTAATAGGTGGTGCAGTATCAAAATTTCCAAAATTCAGCATTATGCTTCGGCATTTGAAGTTACTTCAACAATAAAGGGTCCCACATTATTTCAGTGGGAACAGATTTATTCGAAATCTTTGTCACATCAACTGGATCACATGAGGTAGTGGTCACTACTTGCACAGTGACAGAAATGTGTGCCCATATCTCGAACATTATCAGTACAGGGTGCGTAATTATCATGGTTACGCCAACACTGTAGTTATGAAGTCCTTAAAGGGTTACTGACACGAAAATTTTCTGTTGTCGTTTTTTAGCGTCAAATGAAAAGCCAAGCCCACAAGAGCCTAGAAAATGTACTGCTAAGCGTGAGTGCACCCTGAAAAAGTAAATACACTATGTTTTTAAAAGCTAGTTTCGTTTCCTACTGTACCCTGACATCACAACATAGTATGAGCTTTTCATCACATGCTCGCACAAGATAGCACAACATTTCTGCGGCTGCTCCACACCATGGCTCCGTTGGTGACACTCAAGCGGCCATTTTGAATGTTTTGGTGACACACAAGCGGTCATTTTGGAAGTTTCGGTACCTGACGTCATCACGACTAGCCAGACTGCTGCATGAAGTCACCAGAATTGGTACTGTAGCCTGATGTCAAGCTAGTGCCGATGTCGGTAGGTGTGCCATGGAAAAATTGATTTTAATATCAAAATAAAATATCAGCATTTGCTGAGCTTCACACTTGTTCAGAGCCATCTCTGTAACGGGAGATTTGTATGGCAGAATAAGCTCACCTTCGAAAAATGGTGTCAGTACCCCTTTAACGGTTAGCAGAAATCCTGTGCTTAGTTTAATTTATTAGAAGTGCTACCTCATATTCTGTGGTAAAAAAGTACCAATATTTATGCTAATCACAGGATTATGACTTTATTACTACATTACGTCAGTTCCACAACTGGGGAATGTGCCCTAAAGTGAATGATTACAAAGCTACCATCAGTATTTGGTAAACATTACAATATGACTGGTATTACATGCAATGGCATCAGGTAATCTAGGTGATGTGACTCTGCCATGTAGGATGAAATTTTGAATAAGTCTGTTTCTTGGTATAGGCACTGCATTTTACCATCCTCATCCTGTGTAACAATCACAGTAATAAAACTGAGTACCCTACAGTGTAGCCTTCCAAGCAGAGCATGCTTATCAGTGCATGTATACTATGAAAATGCCTGCTTCTTGTCTGGCAGCTTCCAATATAGTATATTCTACACAAGGTAGATTTAACAAATGCAGTTCTTACACAAACATACTATATGCATTCCAAATTGCCATTTATTTATTTGTAAAAAATTAAATGGAAGCTCTCTTAAAGGGGTCCTGAACCACTTTTCCGAGTAATATTGAATGACCTCAGTGTGAGTTTATTGCCTCACAAATCGATTGCCGCAAAAATTTCTCGAATCCATGTAGAACGAGTGGAGTTACAAGGATCAAGGATTTGTCGCACGCTTTAAGTACAGGGACCTTAGCATTAAGTGCTTTCTCTCTTCTTTCATCCCGACGCGTGCGCTGGAAGCTACACAGCGAGGGATGGCAAAGGGGGTAAAGTTAGGTACGTCAGCACACGTCATAAACTTGAGAGCGCATGACGAAACGCGATCGCTCTCTCCCGCTGTGATTCGGGTGTGCTGGTGTGGCTCACTGTGTAATGTTAGTACACTATGGAACACGGTGCCGGCATGTGGTGGCACCCTGTGGCCAGAAGCTCATCTGATCCAAATGAGAGGAAAAATTTCTGAACACAGGGTGTCACTGCAGCCAACGTATTGACAAGTCGACTTGTCTTCAGCAGTTGCTGCCTTGAAGAAGACAAGTCCGCTTGTTGAAATGTTGGCTCCAGCGACACCTTGTGTTCACGAATTTTTCATCTCTTCAAGCTTCCTTCTTTCCCTGAACTTCTGCCTGACCTGATCCAAATGCCACCCTTGATTTATGCTGGCTATTGGCCAATAGCATGCTATCTGTTTTACATCAAGCAGCAGGTGCCCTGCCCACCCAAGAGAGTGAGGATGGGCCTCTGTATCAAGAGAGCGTGCTTGATAAAATAATAACTTCATGCTCTGCTTCTAAACTCTCCTTACCATGTATGACTGCAAGATTTGGCCGAGCTGTTCATAGTAGTGTCTGCTTTCCGCAGGATGTGTTTTCTCATCAAGCCTGAGGGGTGCTTCATGGCCCCTTTAAAGGGACACTACAGAGAACGTTAAGCTATGAAGCAAGCCGAGCGGCCTACACCTAGAAGAAGAAGAAGTCGAAACAAGAGAACAAGACAAAGGGCAGGGGGGAGAAGACAATAAAGAAGTTCGATAGAACAAGATGGAGTCTCTTGTGTTCAGTTAGTAAGTGAAGTTTTATTACATATTTTGGCGCAGTCGGCTTTGACGATCCATGATGTGGGTTACCTTCTTCGTTCAGCCAGCCACAGACAGCCTGGTCTTCACGAAGTACACGCTCCCTGGAGATCCGCCAGTCAATCTTCCCCTCAACGTGACGACAGGTGAGCTCATCTCAATAGTTCTCGAGAAGGCGTCTATATTGCTCGACGAACTCTTGGAAAAAGAGCCTGTGAAGATAAACCTTGGAGTCTCCCTTTTCAACCGCCTTGTGACATCGAAACTAGAGAAGCCAGCTGCATCGGAGCCAACTTTCCATGCAGACCTCTCCGTTGTTCTGCAGGCGATTCAAGCTCAGCAGAAACAAGTTTTCCAACAAAATGAAATTATTCAAACTCTTTTTATCGGCGTTGAGCCCGAGAGACAGCCGTCCTACTGAGCTTGTGAAACCTGAACCGTTTGAGAGTTTGTCGGGCAATCCAGAGGCATGGATTACTTTCTTTGAATACGCCTGTAAACAGAACGGCTGGGAGGGACACCGACGAACGAGTGAAACATATGCTTCCATTTTTAAATGGCATCGCACGAAAATGGTACGAGTTGCATATCATAATAAAAACTAAATGGCTGCCATAGCAAAGTGTCCCCCCCCCCTTCGTCTGATTTTTCTGCATTTACGCCACTGTTGTGTTTATTAAGTTGATTGCTTTTCCACTTACTGCATGTAAATGTACCTTTCAGACGTTGAAGCACAAGAAGCCTGACAGAATAGGACATTCGGGATATGTTCTTGTAACAGCTGCTGCAGACGGCATTGCAATAAATTCCTTCAAGATTCAGCATTGCCATGATTTCAATTTGTGCAGTTTGCCGAACCAGTTTGCCCTGTGGCTCTACAAGGCAACCACCAAAACAGCTGGCCAGCATCCATACCACATTTATGAAAACGTTATCACGCGTAATTTCACCAAGCTATGACTCGCAAGGAATGTGGTTTACTCCTTTCACCCTCTGGAACAACATAATAAAAATGTCAGCTGGGAGGTGCCCTCATGTCCAGCAGGAATGTCTACTGGTTCAAGCTAGGAGTCCAGCATTTTACAGCTGGGGCTAACATGTGTTCCTGCTGGAAAATCATGCTTTCCAGCCAAGAGTGAAATCTTCTCTGGCTGGAAAATGTATGCTTTCCAGCTGGGAATAATTTCCAGTTACGGCTGGAAAATTCATGCTTTCCAGCTGGGAATAACTTCCAGTTACAGCAGGTAAATGCATGCTTTCCAGCTGGGAATAATTTCCAGTTCCAGCTGGATTATTGAACCGGAAATTTTCCCAGCTGGAGATTTTTCCAGCTAGGAAAAGCATTCCAGCTGGAAAAGTATCCAGCTGGGAAAAATTTCCGGTTCAATAATCCAGCTGGAACTGGAAATTTTTTCCACCTGGGATAGGACATCAATGTGATGCATGGAGCACATGAAAGGAGAGCTTCATCTCATCATTCCGTGGGAGCCCACTTGAGTGATGGGATCAAGCCATTTTCTACCGCTACAGGTCTGGACCAGTGATCGAGTATTTCTTTGAAAAGCGTCAATTGCTCCTACTTGCAGAGCCGGACCTTCCACTGACTTTTGTTATAACGCTCGTCATACATGGCTTACCTCGGGAATTGCAACGACAGGTTCAAGCTAGAGCGCCAAAAACTCTGGAGACATTGCGGCAGTCACTCCAAGGTATGGCCTGTCATTGGACGAAGAGGACAGAAAAGTCACATCGAGATGTTCAAGGGACAGGACTGTCAGGAAACAGGGAGTTTCGTGCGCAGCCTCCAAAGTCTTCGCAAGCGGCAAGTCACCGCGAGTCGTTGCGCACCACCGAGATGGAGTCTATGACTGAAGGACGCATTTCGCAAATATTAGAAAAAAACTAATATAAATGAGGGTTCTCAGTCTGACCCTAAGACACGAAATGAGACTGTTTGTTTGACTTCTCCAAGGTTGTTGCATAAAGACCTGGAGGTCAATGGACAACGCATACGAGCACTGATAGACAGTGGGGCGTCTGTATCTATCCTTAAGAAAAGCAATGCTAATAATCAAGATGTATTCCGGGGAAGGTCTGTTCTTGTGCATGGATACGATGGAAGCGAGAAAGAGTATTGTGAGTGGGTACGTCTGAAAGTGACGTACCAGTCTAAAACTGCAAAGTTGTTGCACTATAGTCGGATACAACTTTAGAAGGCAGGCGAGGCTCCGCCCAGACGTCCGAAACGCAGCAGCCGATCACCTCCGCGACTAAAGAAATAGTCCCGCTCATGCACGCGCCGATGTTCTCCGAAGGCAGAGCCACCGGCCGTCCCCCTCATGACGTCAGTCCCGAGTGCGCGCCCATTGGTGCAGGCTTGTGTTCATCCGCCTTTGAGGAGGAAATGCCGCTGCCTTCTAAAGTTGCATCCCACTATAGTTTTAGACGCAGCAGTGGCGTACGACTTTCTCCTTTCTCGTCCAGATATGAAGCGGTTGAGATTGAATATTTATTGGAACGATGAAGTGTCTGTTGATAGAAAAGCTGACAAAGCGGAGCTGGGACACAAAGAGGACCACCTACGGATACCGAACAAAAGCAGTGTAATTCCACAACTGTACCCCGAACTGGTTTGCTTGGGAGGGTATCCGGCGACTACAAATTTCGAGGTTCCATTTCAGCTTTCTGACAAAACAGTTGTGAAAAAAAAAAAACATATAACTTGACACGAGAGAAGAAAGCATGGCTAAAGGAAGAACTTCAAAAGATGTTAGATGCTAATGTAATTCGCCCGTCGGTGTCTCCATTTGCCTCACCTATTACCATTGCTCCAAAGGAAGACGCTATCTGGCACCTGTGCACGGATTACAGAGCAGTAAATAGCCAGACACTGCTGATTCCTTTTCCAATACCGAGGATCGACACCATCATCAATGAAACGGGAGGCTGTACCTGCTTTTCTCGCAAAGACCTGTGCAAAGGCTTCTGGCAGGTGCCTTTACAAGAAGACACCAAGCAATACACCGCATTTAACACATCATTTGGCATATATGAATATAACCGCCTTCCTTTTGGATGAAAAAACTCATCGAGTTGGTTTAAGAAAATGATGAACGCAGTATTGGACCCGTACATTGGACGCTTTTGCAACGTCTATGTAGACGACATCATCATTTACTCTAAAAGTGAAAAGCTCCACGAAGAACACCTGGCTCATATCCTGACAGCATTATCTGATGCTAGGTTAAAAGTTAATTTCAAAAAGAGTGAGTTCTTCAAAACCAAGGTCACCTTTCTGGGCAGTGTTTTAGATGGAACAACGAAGAACACGAAGGAGGAATCGGTGACTCACATTACAAAACTAGCAAAGCCGTACGATGTACACTCCCTTCGTGTATTCCTAGGATTGGCAGGTCATTTTCGAGCCTTCATTCAAGATTATGCCCTGAAAAGTCGCTGCCTCACAAGACTGATGCAGAAGGATGTTGCCTTTTGTTGGACAGGAGAATGTGACGACGCCTACAGAGAATTGGTCAGCATAATTTTCTCTGACCCAGTGCTGTGCTTACCAGACTTTTCGCTGCCGTTCGAATTGAACACCAATGCGTCTCACTATGGAACAGGGGCCGTCTTGTATCAACGAGATTCCTCATGGCCACAAAACCAACAGCTTCATGTAGTTGAATACTACAGCTACACATTCATCAAGACTGAATTAAACTACACGACAACAGAAAAAGAAGCTCTTGCTGTTTTAAAAGCTGTCCGCTACTTCCGGTCATATTTGGAAGGCACGAAGTTTAAGCTTTATACAGACCACGAAGCCCTAATGTATATATTAAAGATGGCTGAATTGAAAGGAAAGATTGCCCATTGGGCGGGTGAACTTCAGCAATTTGACTTTGAGGTAGCTCATCGCCCCGGAGCCTCCATGAAGGACGCGGATGCAATGTTGCGATTAGCGTTTGTGCTCCCAGACAAAGAAGTTAATGCAGTGAAGATATGGGAAGGAACTGAGGTTTTGCAGCAAACTGAACATGGAAGAGTTGCCGTGCCTACTTCCTTAGTTCCAAAAATACCGGAATTGTATCATGACAGCCCCGAACCAGGTGGACACGATGGCTTTTGGAGAACCTACATGAAATTGACAAAGAGGTCCACATGGCCTCGCATGAAGCAAGACATGAAGGCCTATGTATCATCCTGTCACAAATGCCAGATTAACAAAGTGAAATTTAAGCAACCAATGCCGAAAATGGCTATACCAACACATTCTAACACGCCATTTGAAGTAGTTCATTTGGACTTTGCGGAATTACGGAAAAAGTCTGAAGGAGTTCAGAGGACACAAGCTTTCCTCTTGTGCATTGATGAGTGCACCAGGATGATCGCAGCAAGACCGGGCAAAGAAGACGCTAACAGCGTGATTTCTTTTTTGAGCAAAAGATGTTAGACAACGTAAAGGTAATCGTCTCAGACGATGGACCTGCCTTCCGAAGTCGTCGGCTACAGGAATGGGCTGAAAAGCGTAACGTCAAGCTGCGGTTCACTGCGCCCTATCATCCTGCCGCAAATGGGTTAGCTGAGTGGGCAATCAGAGACGTTAAACAGTACATTAGTATGTATCCAGCATTTAAAGGTGGTTGGAAATGTTGTCTGGAAGCGGCAGTAGCTCACCACAACCATTCATACACAACCGGACTGGGATGTACTCCTCCATTTGCTGCGACTGGGAGACCAATTAACATATCTGCCTGCGGACGTAAGCCTCGGCATTGACAAGAACATTAATCTCCAAGAAGCGGCAAGATCAAAAGAAAGTGTATTAAGGTACTGTGAAAGAATGAAGAGAAATTTCGACAAGCGACAAAATACCGCATTACCAGAACTCGACGTCGGTGACTTAGTGCTGGTGAAAAGAGGACCAAGTCTCAACACGACCTACAAGGGCCCATTTCGTGTTATAAAGATGGCAAGTCAGTAAGGACACTTGAAGACCATATGGTACATGGGTCCTAATGACACCGTGGAATCCGCTGCCATTGGAAATATATTCAAGTATCATCCCAGGAGGGATGTAAACCATGCTGGGGGGAATGAAGCAAGCCGAGTGGCCTACACTTAGAAGAAGAAGAAGTCGAAACAAGACAACAAGACAAGGGGCAGGGGGGAGAAGACAATAAAGAAGACGTTCGATAGAACAAGATGGAGTCTCTTGTGTTCAGTTGATAAGTGAAGTTTTATTACAAGCTATACACTGGTAAACTGCACATTTAGAACACTAAACAAGCCACAGAATTTTAAGCTATAAGGTGTGTGGAAAAAAAGACCAGTGGCAACGTCATCGCACACACAGCCTCGTCAAATTCTCCTCTCAAGTCTTCCAAGATCCTGGATTTTGATAGCATTTTTTCTAAGATAGCAAAATGTTTATGACCAAAGGAGGATTACAGGGTTTGCCCGAAAGGTAGTGATTATATTGGGAAGTGACTACGTGTACGTCACAATGCGCCAGAAAGCTTACGCATGATGGTGGCCAAGTTGTTTGCAACCATCTGAAGATGAACGACAGGTTTTTCCACAAAACTCGTTTCCATTTTCTGTGAAGCGATAATGCAGTGCTTATTGGAACAAAGCAAGAAGGATTGACATTAACTTTTGTGCGTAACTTGGCAAGTCTGCAGTGGAAACATTTCTCATGACAAAGATGGCCTTTGGTGATAGTCAAACCTCAATATAACAAACCTTATATTTAATAAAATCCGCTGTGTAACGAATTATTTTCATTTCTGAATCTTAGTTGCATTGAAAACCATGTTTTCATCACATGGTCTCCATATAACCAAGTTTTCATCTGTTTCGAGCAAATACTTGGAGCCTCTGTGGATAGTAAATTTAGCAAAAATAAAGAACATGCGTGGTCACCATCTTAAATGGCTGTAAACACTAGGTAAGAAGTGTTAATTTCAAGGGCTCGTTTTCTTTGTTAGTGGACGGGGGGATGGCCGCCGCGGTAGCTCAGTTGGTAGAGCATCGGACGCGTTATTCGAAGGTCGCAGGTTCGGTCCCTGCCCGCGGCAAGCTATCTTTTCGTCCACTTTTCTTTCTTCACAATTACCTTACATTTACTACTAAAAACATCCCCTATACTTTCCTTGGCATTATTGTCTGTTAGTTCGCATTAATATTGTAAACACTAGGTGTGGTTATCCATTTCATGCGAGTTTCACGGCTACGGTACGGGCCACTCCATGAAACACAAAACCTCTATGAAACATCTTTAAAACGTTTAAAACCTCTATAAAATGTTTTATAGAGGTTTCGTGTTTCGTGGGACATGCCACAATCAGATGTCACGTGACACGCCAATGCTTTGCATAGTGGTGCACTATTTGCACCACAGGCACCTGCGTTCCTAATCACAGAATAAGGTACAACCTTCTTGAAATAATTTGTGTATAGGTAGCGACTAACAAAATACTGTCACCATGGGCGACCTGAGAAGTTATGGAATTTTATTTTACTGCTGAGACATCAGAACCTCGATTTATCAAAATTTGCGATATAAAAAAGTTTTTTGCTGTGAGCACAACTTCTTCAATTCAAGTTTGACTGTAACTTTTTGCCAAAATCTGGTGGGGCACTGTTGTCGGAGCTGATTGCAAGGGTCACGGTAAAAACGCTACAAAAAGTGCGTTTTTAACGCGATAGCGTTAGAGAGCTCGTGTCGCAGAAATTCCGGTGTCGACGTCGGCGTCGCTACCGACACTTGTGAGCAAAGAATCGTCCGTGACCGAAAAATCGAGAAAGATGCAAATAAAATAAACAATAAAAACCTTCGGTCCCATTGAGGATCGAACCCGGGCCGTTTGCGTGGCAAGCAGATGTCCTTCCACAAAGCCACGATGTTACTTGCAACTGCTTCGGAAAAAAACACGACATAAATGCCATGTAGTGAAAGGAGTCTCCTTAACGCATTTTGCTCAACAGGTGTCACGACGAAAATGAGCCCATTCGGCGATTTGTAGGCGCATTGGCGAGGCCATCAAACTACGTTTTTTGCGATACGCCATGCTTCGAAAAAAGCCGGCATAGTGCAGCCATCGCCGCTAAAAACACACACGAAAGTTCAAACAGCTCCAAAAATGGACAACTATGTCCACCTAGCGGAAAACATCAAGCCAACGCCTGCTTTCTAGAGGAGGCGTTGATCAAGCAAACAGCAAACATTAGGTAATGTGCTGCCATCTGTGAGGCATTGTGAGAAATATGTCTCTACTCTTGCACAGGGGAGTGCTTTAGATCGAAAACCTGTACCATTACTACAGATACATTGCGCGCGTGTGTCTGTGTGCGTGTGTGTGTAACAATACACATTAATAAGTATGCACTTAATGGTTGAAGTGCGCACTAGGGGCTGGATTTCGCTATCCTGTTAAGCTTAAGGGTCCCCCAATTTTTACTTGTAGTGCCCTGGGAGGCATTAGATGGTGTCATGGAAAATGCTCATAGAACTGAAATGTGCTATGCACTGAATTTCGTTAAACTGAAGTGAGTTAGCATTGGGTTCGATGACGCTTCCGTGGGGGACTTGAAAAAAGTTGGCACAACTGAAGAGTTCGTAGCTCGTTCAAGTGATGTTTTACTGCACATGGTAGATAGGGCTGGTTGGTTTTCCATTGTAATGCGACAGCAGCGTGATCTTAAACGAATGCGTGAAGAGAGGGACACATGAGGACAAATGTTAACTCCCTACTATCAGTTTTAATTTAGTGGCTGCATTTCTATGCATAGAGTGATACGTAAAATTAAAGTCATGATGGGACAATAAAAACAAGAAGTAGCAAAGTTAGAAACAAATGAAAAAAAAAAGAAGCAATAACAATCAAGAAGCACATGCCCATGCTCTCTAAAAAGAATAACTCTTTTTCTAGCGCAACATAAGGGTTAGTAACACAACTATCCTACACCAAGCACATAGCCTCAGCGGTAGTGTGGGTAGCAGTGTAGACATTTGGGCAAGTTGGTATGGTTCCATGGTATGAAGAAGGTAGCGGAACACTAACAAGGAGAGAAGAACAGACAGGACGAGTGCATACTAGGGCAAGCACATTCATCCTTCTGTCTAATCACAACGTAGGTATGCTTGAACTCATGTTTGCACCTACAGTAATGGCAACGGATGGCCAAGAAATCTTCCCTCCAATTCTGTACATTGATATAATGCTCGATAAGGGTCAATTCCAGCACTTTCCTGTTTGCCTTACATAACCTGCACCTAGTGTGTACTCTTTGTTTGAATATTTAAGTTTGCGCTACTATCGCATCATGAAGCTACCTTTCCTACCTTCCTTGCAAAGAAGCAAGTTGAGATGAGCGAGTCCTTCTGAACTCTTCCACGACCAGTCCTTGGTGTCAGTAGTATGGTAGCACTGTTATGCACATGAAAGTAACAGTGTTAAGGAATGCAAGGAGCTGCGATGACAAGGCCTTATAAATATAAATGTGCAGACAGGCAGAAAATTTGTATATCAATGCAGGCATGAACAATGCAAGAGGCACAAGCAGAGAAACATGGCAGTGGAAGAGCTAGCAGCAACCACACAATTTTTTTCTCATCATCTCTAGTCTGCCTTTTCATTGTGACACTACCCCACCAATGATGGAGCCCCATCTCGGAGAAAGCTAGCACATTCCACGAAAAGCATATAGGGCTTCAATCGGACAGCATCATCATTTTTTAGTTGTACAAATGGCAGGACCAAGTCTCCGGAAGCAACCCCATAAGTGGTGTCAGACAGGTGTCATAACTATCAGTAGGGACCTGAATAGCATTACAGAAGTTTTCTAGAAAGATAACACAATGACATGGTAACAAGAGAGTATCAGGGAACCAGGTAAATTCTGGATGTCCCTGTGGTGTCTATCATAATGGGACTTTGTCACGTTGTTGATCCACCTGGTTATGACATGTACTGGGAAACCAGGGAAGCAGTAAGGCAAGTACAGGCACAAGTCGCGTCTCCCCTCAGGCCCAGCCACAGCGTAACAACGAAATCTAATCAGCCTGTGCTGCCACAGAAATCACATTTCACGCGTATGTGGTAGGCGACTGTGTTCGACAGTCCAGGGGTGAAACAGGATCATGGCCAAAAATTAGGCAAAACAGCACGTAGCCAGCAGTGTCATGGCTGAACAAATTACACACAAAGGATATGTGCGACAGAGAAACCTCCCAGTCTTGGTGGCCTGCAGAAATGTACATAGATAGCATGCCGGTATGTATTCTGTTAACCCATATATATGGGTCCTACATATAGGACGCTTCTTTGATGCACTCTAACATCACTATTTCTTTAGCTGATGACTAGCGCCACCTACAGCACATCAAGCAGGCCTCATTCTCAACGTGTGCAAGCCTAGACATTGCTTGCTTTTCATGCTGCCACGTGCCGACTGATTTCTCCGGGCAAACGCGTGCTTTGTGTGAAAGACGTCATGGAGAGGAAGAAGTGCACGTGAAATCCCGACTGCTTTCTCCGGGCAAACGCGTGCTTTGTATGAAAGACGTCATGGAGAGGAAGAAGTACGATGTCAGTGTGCACGTGAAATGTTTCAAGGCTTACCACACCCGCACATAGCACCCCTAATGCCCAGTGTCCTATATGTATAGGACGGCTTAAAAAACAATGTTGCGTTTAACAGGCAGTAAATAAAGAACTTCTGCTTTCTTTTAAGAGTAGAGGTACACTTTCTGTGAAAAAAAAATATTTGTTTTGTCGTTTTTTCTGAGTTTGGGCATATGTGGGATAAGTTGTCCTACAAGGCCATTCGTCTGTAGACGATAGCAGTGGCTATTTGATGCTCAGTAGAGCATTAGCAGAGTACATCGTCAGTGACCTTTGACAAAAGCGACTCTCATTATCCATGACGAACTGTTCTGGAGCTCCTTAGTATAGAATGATGTTGGCGACATGTGATGCTGCTAGTGCGCAAGGCTTGCATAAAGACGAAGTGTGTGGTGTAGTTTGTCACAATATGATATACGAGGTTCCAGTACATGCTCATAAAAGTGCTACTCCCACTGGTAGCAGCTGGTCGAGTCACTGTGCAAATGAAGCGTCAAAATCTGACAATGAAGATCAAATTTAAGGCAATATGGCATATGACTGTCAGAAAGCATTCCTTTCATTGTTCCTAGACAGTGTCATAAGCCCCAGCTACTACACTCAAACCTCATTATAACAAAAGTCACATCTGCCACGAAAATAACCTCGTTATATCCGAAAATTCGTTATAAACGTTTATTTGTAACACTGTAGCTATGACAAGACTATTCATTTACTTCGTTATAATCGGCAATTCGTTATATCCGTGTTTGTTATATCGATGTTTGAGTGTAGCTTTAGCATACCACTAACATATACATCAGGGGAGTGGCAGACTACTGGCAAGCCGTTATGCACAATATTTTCACTTCTGCTAAAGAAAAGTTCATTGATTTCAGTATCCTGCTTTACTAAGTGTGATAGAAATTGCAGGGCCAATGACCAAGGGGCCATATACAGAAGACTTTTTTCCTTCTCTATTTATTTTGTTCGTGCACAGTCGACAAAGCAAGAAATGTGGAAAAAAAAAGCTGCACTTGTTTTTATATTTTTCACTGTTTTTTCCCATTTGCCTTATTTTCAATGTGGATTGGTAAACTGGGCTAGTGGCCTTTTTTCTTCACAGGTAGTACTGCTATGATTCCAAAAATTTGCAACGCAGCCTAATCTATCGGCTGCTTTTGCCCGTTAACCTGTTAAGTGCTTTGCAGACTAGCCTGTTAAGCAGCCTAAGGCTGCTCACGTGAGAAATGTACTTCTTGATTATGATTATATACCATTACAGCAAACGGGCCCCTTAGCACTTGCTGCATTGGTATAGTACAATCAAAATGCAGCACTAACTGACCTAAACCACCACTGTGGACTGAGATGCACTCCTTTGTTTCATCCACAGTTCACACAGATGATGACCACTTGTCAAGCTCAATTTCTGAGAGATGCTGTGTTGTTGGCAACATGGTGGACATGGCTAATGAGTCAGAACCACTTTCGCATGCAAACTATGCTTCTCCCTCTCAGAGTCATTACATGCACGCGCAATGGTCATCTGTGCATAGGGGGAACTCTTAAAGGGGTCATGAACCACTTTTCCAAGTAATGATCTAATGGCCTCAGTATCGGAGTGTACTGCCTCCCGAATCGATTGCCGCAAAAATTTCTCGAATCCGTCAAGAATCAGCGGAGTTACGGGGGTTTGGCGCACGCTCCCAGCGCTTTCTCTCTTTTCTCGTGCCGACGAGCGCACTGGAAGCTAGACAGGGAGGGATGGCACGGGGGAAAGAAGTTACGCCAGCGCGCGTCATGAAACGCGATCGCTCTCCCGCTGTGATTCGCTTGAGCGAGTGCGGCTACCGTGTACTGAGGAGTGCGGCGCCGGCAAGTGGCGGCACCCCGCGGCAAGAAGCGCATCTGATCCGAACGCCGCTCTCGATTTACGTCGGCTATCGGCCAATAAGCATGCTATGTCTCTTGCGACGTACAGCGGACAGACGCCCCGCCCACCGACGAGAGTGAGAACCGGCCTCTGTTTGAAAAGAGGGTGCCTGGGGAAACGGCAACTTCGCGCTCCGCTTGTGGCCATTACGCGGCGCGCACGACTGTAATATTTGGCAGAGCAGTTCATAGCCGTGTCAGCTTTCCGCAGGATGTGTTTTTTCAATCAGCCCAAGGGGTGCTTCATGACCCCTTTAAGTGGAAAATTCAGAATTTTGTTTATAGCATGACTAGGTGTTCAGTGAAGCAGTGATTGCCACAGTGAAGCAAAACACAATAATATCAGTTTTTCAAAGGTTAATTATATTTACACCCTTTGGGAAAAGCCTCGTTGCTTTAACTATTACACAACTAAAATCAACTTGGAAAGGTATTAGGCTGTACACTGGTCAAAGGCATTCATACACAGCTTCAAACACACTATGTTTTACACAAAATTGAACACATTGTCCACTCACTGTCTATTCCACATCACCTTCAGAAAGTTTTGGTCAGATATGCTATCTTACAGACTTTAACGCAATGATCTTTGACTGAAAGCTTGTCAGTGGAGCCTGAGCTGCTGACAATGGTACTTGCACTCTTACACAAACACCAGCAGCTTGTATTTCAAGAACCTGTAGATTCCTTGGCATAGAAAACTGCGCTTTGGACTAACAGACCAGGTCTTGGGGAAAGTATCTGCAACAACTTCCTCTGTCCAATAAAAATGGCAAAAGCCAGATGTACTGGTGTCTCATTCATAATTACACAATGCAAGTTTTGCTGCAACGTAACAAAAAAGTCTTACTGAGTAACCAAATTAATTATGCTACAAGACAGAAACAAACACCAGATGCATGTGCCCTTTGCTGCACTTGCTACTAAGCTCAAGTTACCCATACACCATAGTGGCAGTGCACACCACAAAATTCACCTGTGGAAGCCAGATTGAACTGATAACTGCACAGCCAAGGAGCCATAACTGTGATGTTCCACTGTAATGCAAAGTGCGTCACACACACATTCCGTGTAGCCTACAAAGACTCGGTCATGCCTGCTGGCAGTCAAAAAGCACAACGCATACCGTGTTGTCACTGCACTTCCATGTTAGACTCTATCCGCACAAGGCACACTTCCTTGCCTTCCTCCATGGCACTTTTGAGGTCTCTCACAAGTGCCACTGCGCGCTCATAGTGGCCAGGAGGCAGCTGCAGCATACATGCTGCCAGCTGCTGAACAAGCAGCCCAGTTTCTGTGACTTTCCGCTTCTCAAAAGGAGAACTCTTAGCTGCGGGACTGTCTTCAGACTCTTCCTCACCACTATCATCTGCACTCCACTGCTGCTGCGCCTTGGGCTCCGATGCAAAAAGGCGGCAGGCACTTTTGTAGTACTCGCGTGTCCAGCGCTGTGCAGCACCTTCTTCAAAGTAGAGAGGGAAGCCGGTGCGAAGCCTCTCGAAAAAGATATGCCGGCAGGGCAGCATGTAGGATGTGGCATCCCAGCAGTTGCATGAACTGATTGTGCTCACATAGGTCTCGTCAGGTTCCACCATGGCATGAGCAGCTTGCATCTGCTGTGACACTCGCTTGAAGGCATATGGTGTAAGGAAAGCCATGTACCTGCAGCCAAGATCAGTGAAAGCATTTCTCTTCATACCGAACTTATGAATCGCAGCCAAAGCCAATGTAAAAAGGTCATGTCACAGAAAAAAAAAGATGAAGAAAGAAAGCTGATGACCATATAAATAAAATGACAGAAAATTGAAATTTAAACTGTATAATTACTGCCATTTTTTTTCTTTTCTTGATTTCGATATCAAGGGACAAATGATGGAGTGAGTGTGTGTGCATGCATCGCGGGAGAAGAGAGGTCAAAAGCTGGAGGACGAGAGGTAGTAGTGGAAAGTGAGTCAAGGCTTGCCTTCAGCACTAACAATGCATTATGCCACAGCCACTTCCTCTATTGCTTATGCCTCCACCACATTTATACTTTCGCAGAACAAGGGTTCTCTTGTACGCAGCCATTTCATCACATCACTTGCACACTTAACGAAGCACGTCGTATGCACCACTTCTGTGCATGCCTAATGTCTGTAACAATGCAGACACAGGGTTCATACAGGTTACAAAGGAGAAAATTCAAAGATATTCAAGAAATTTCAAGGGCATCTCACACGTTTTTCAAGAACTAAAAAACGGCATCCAAATGATTTTTTTTTTTACTATATAACAATGTTTCAAATTCTAACTGAATTTATCGCACTTAAACATTTACAGTTAACTCGATTTAACGAAGTCATCACCAAGCACAGATTACTTTGTTAAATCGGGAAGTTTGCAGAACTGACAAAGGTGCTTTCCAGTCCTTCGAAACCTAAAACTGTAACAGAGACGCCCAAAATCTACCACGGCATTGTTTTTGCCACTAACCCACGTGTGCTCGTGTGAAAAGTCTGTTCAGGTGTATCGAACATTGAGCCTCGCATATGTGGTCCAGGTGATGCAGACCAGGTAGACAGTCATGCGAAATGCAAAAACAGGGAGAACGAATGCAGTGATTATGCGAGCAGGGTGAGCAAGAAGTTGCGAGGAGACTATCAGTGTCATCTGTCGCATAAATCATGAAATAACGAAAGCACACAGTAGTGTTCCTGTGGGAGCATTGACAGGAACAATAAACCACCACCACCTGTAGTACCATCTGGTACGTAACAGCGCGACTGTTGAGTCCACTGTTCCGTGCATGTGGGTGGCGTGTAGCCCTGTCATAATAAAACCAGGTTTGTGACTATGGGTGACAATGTTTTACGCAATAGCGTAGGTGCCCGCGCTTGAAGAAAAAAGCCATCTGTGTAAAAATTAGAAAAAAATTCGCACTTCTTTTTACCAGATTATCAAAGTGGTGACATTAAACAAAAATTACAGTGAATGATCCTAAAGAAGAAACGAAAACAGTTCCAAGGTGATTACAGTATTAACATATGAACATCACGAAAAGCTTATGAGCTGCTTAAATGTGAGCAGAAACTTTCAATGAAAGCACCTCATGGCCCCTTCCATTAGGCAAGCAATTGGAATTGTGCCAAACAAGTTCCCATTCAAGCTTGCACCATTGTCAGCAGCACTGTCAAAGGTTGAGTAAACCTTTGCAAGAACGTTTACGCAATGCTTAGAACTGAATTACCTCTCTGCAACTGAATGTTTATCCACAAGAAAGCACCATTAGTCGCTATCCATAATGTTTCGCACAACGTACTTGTGCTCGTCCTCTGTCATGTTGGGTGGTGCTGCGATCTTGAGGATAGTTTGCATGGCTCGCTGGTCACGTTCAATCCTCAGGCGTGTTGCGAAGCATTTGAGTGCATGAAATAGCTGGTCCAGAACTTCGTGCTTGCTCACAATGTGCGCCACCTGTGTGGTTAACAGGAACAAAATATAAATAATGAATGGCAGTTAGTTTAGGTGTGAGGCATCTGAAAGCCTGCTATCAAAAAGGCTTAGGAAGCCTTTTTCTTTTTCTTTATACAAGAAAAAAGAAAACAAGACCTAAGGAAAGAAAAAAGATGCCCTCCTTCCCTTACCTCCCTGAAAAAAGAAAAACAATTTTTGCAAGCTGATATTAAAGCAAATGATTTTGATAAACTAAACTTCTTTGCCCTCTTCATAGGTAGCAGGATGTACAACCATGTTCAATATTCACTGCCCCCGTGATTTATGACTATGGTATGTTTTCTTTCCCCATGTCCATTTGAAAGACCTTCTGTACCTCCTTACAACATCCGGTATCTCAATATACTGTCACCTTCACAACCTACATTGTTCTCGAACTCTTCAGCCAATAAATAAATGGTAATGAAAACAGGAAAACAAAGATGAGTGATAAAAGGAGTAGGAAGCAAAAGGTCAGGCACTTTGCCTTTCGCTTCCTACTTTTTCTTTTGCACATCGATGTTTTCCTGCTTGCACTACCACATATTCCTTAGATGTCAACCAACTTAATCAGAAGCAAATTCTACTGACTTTCAGCAAAACATTCCATTTTCACAGTCAAAGCCAACTTCAGTTATGATATCAGCATAACAAATCACATGTGCATGCCAAATTTCATCAATTTATCCTCATAAACAACAAAAATAGTTTTCATTACCACGTCCTCCCTTAAAAACACGCTGATTTTGGTAATGCTAAGGTCTCATGTGTATGCCCAATGAGGTTAAAGTAGGGGTGCGCGAATATTCAAGTTTCGAATTCGAATCGAATAATAGCTAGCCAAATAATTCGATTCGACTTTTGAATAGCCAGTATTCGAAGTTTCGAATAATTCGATAGGACAAATACCTAACACGCGACAAAGGCCAATGGTGCAACTTGGTTAGGGTGGGGTGGCTAAAACTAACGCTAACGTCGTTGCAGTAGGCCTTCCGTTAAAACTCTCATTGATATCCTGGTTCAAAAGCGACCGCATCTTTATATTAAAGGAGATTATGTCATTTGGGTACGTAAAAAAAAAAAGAACACAGGCGTCGCTGCCGCTGGGAGGTGACACCCACCAGCGACAAGCTGGCCGATCAACTTTGGGCCGTCCGGCAAGCCGAAGTTGCCGCCCTGGTCTGAGGACTTCGAGCCGTCACCTGACACCATCATCATTGACAACGGGGTGGGACAGGACAGGGGTTAAGCCCCTCTTCTCCCCGCCTCGCTCGAAGGAAACTGCTGGACTTTTAATAAAGTTTATTAATTCATTTACATGAGCCAAGCCCTTCACAACTTCGCTTCCGAAATTAATCCACGGACTTCTTGCGTAGTTCAGTCGCGTATGCCTCAAGCGCGATAAAACATCCCGACTTTGGCCCGCAAAACCCTCGCTGATTGGCTTCATTTGTGAAAATTTGTTCACGTTGTGCAGTCGCCACTGCCGCACCGCACCGCTCATTCAGAAGCTCCCATCGTTCTTGTGCTCAATTAAAACGCTGCTGTGAAGGGCACCCAAATATTTTTAGGCCCACAGCACCCACTGCGATGGAGCACAACATCACCACCGCATTACGCTACCAGAGCCGTATTACGCTACCGTTAATGGCGGTACAAGTTTCGTGTAAATATACTATTCAATATTCAATATTTTTGGTCACTATTCGGTACTATTCGATTCGAATTTGATTCAAGATGAAACTTCACTATTCGCACGCCCTTAGGTTAAAGCAATGTGTGCAAAAGAAAATTCACTTTTATCATAAACATCATTAAGTTTGACAAAAATGTGTGTGTGCCTTCTACAGGCATTTCAAGAATGCTTCTAGCTAGTGTTTATACTGCTTTGCTGAATCATGAGCGTCTGGAAGCAACTGAGGACCTGAGTGCTGGCAACAACTGGCAAACTCTAACTCCTCCAGCAGGGGCGTAGCCAGGGGAGGGGTTGGGGGTTCAAACCCCCCCCCCCCCCCCCGAAATCTTTCAGTTTTGCTTGCGTATATATACACGTGCACATACAAACACACGCACGAACATATATAAAGTATGGTTGAAACCCCCCCCCCCCCCCCCCCCCCCCGAAAAAAATTTCTGGCTACGCCCCTGTCCTCCAGTACTATGGCAACTATGAATCAACACTGCTCTCAGTGACTTCACCTTACATGAAAACCTTGATCATTTTAGAGGGTGCATGTTGACCTCTGCATTATACAGGGTGTTTTTTTTTTTAGACAATGCAGATTTTCAATAAAAATTCTATGGCAGTCAGGATCCTTTCGTTTTCACACATGAACTCAATGCCAAGGCAGAAATACTTTTCCGCAGCTAAAATGACATTGACGTGACTAATTAACAAAACTCTGTTATTAACTTTTTAACTTTTGACATGAGGGCAGCTGTTTATATTAGAAAGTTATGGTGCGTGCCACTTTATGGCATATCATTTTTTAGAAATCACGAAAGTTGCACGTAATTAGAGATACATTGAAACCTCGATATAACGAACACGGATATAACGAAATATCGGTCATAATGAAGTAAATGAAGAATAGTCTTGCAATACATACAGTGTTAAAAATATACGTTTATAACAGATTTCCTTATATAACGAAGTTATTTTCGTGTAAGATGTAATTTCGTTATAACGAGGTTTGAGTGTATTCATCACCGAACGTTAAGGCCGATACCGAAAGTGACTGCGCCCGGAGTGCAGGAAGCGCAACCGCTCTGTTACGTCAGACCGTAACTACCCGTGACAAGGTATTGACGAAATTTAAATCAAGGTGCGCTAAAGCAGAATCTCTTCAGGAAAATTGGCAAGAATTCCGAAATACACAAGTAAACAGCTTACTGTTTGCATGCGACGTGTGGTGCTTATCTGTTTCTTTCTTAAAGTACAAACAGGCACGACAAACTATTTCACCAGTCTGTAAGAAGAAGCACCGCAGCGGCTGCCCTGAGTTTTATGCTTCACAGGGAAAGAAAAGGTTGATATAGCGCTTTTTTTGTGCACAGCTCGAAAGAAACAGATAAGCACCAAACGCCACCCGCAAAGGTAAGGCAATCTGGTGGCGCAACTAAGATGACTTGCCGCTTTTCACAAAAAGATACGGCCGAGACGCGCCTTTATTCAAGTTTCGCCACATTGTTGTCACGAGCAGTTCTGGTCTGACGTAACACAGTGGTTGCGTTTTTTGCGCGCCGATGGCAGTCAGTTTCGGTATCGGCATTGAAATTCGATGACAAATAACTCTAATTACGTGCAACTTTCGTGATTTATAAAAAAAAGATGGGTATGCCATGAATTAGCATGCACTACAACTTTCTAATATAAACATCTGCCCTAAAGTCAATAATGAAATAATTAACGCGTTTTTGTTAATTAGTTGCATCAGGGCCATTTTAACTGCGGCAAAGTATTTATGCCTTGACGTGGAGCTGATGTGCGAAAACGACAGGAGCCTTACTGTCATAGGACTTTTATAAAAAATCTGTATTGTCTAAAAGAAAAAAAACACCCTGTGTACTGGTCAACTGCACTTGCACGGCCATACTGTGGCAGGTGGTATGGATTATCTGTGAGAAAACTGATGTGCACTTGAATTAGTCCTTCAACGTTGTTCTGCATGGCTCAGTAATACCATGGTGGCTGGTTTAAATTATTGAAAACTTGGAATTAACAGAGTTTATATCACCAAGCTTTCACTGTCCCGCCATAAGTAACGTAGCGTTTGTTATGTACTCCTTGAGCAATAATACCTCGACTTGGGCGAGTTGGTTCATGCAGCATGACTGAAACGCAGACACAAAGAAACACAAATCTACATCACTAACACTCACAAGTAACTCTTGTGATGATGTGGATCTGTTTCATTGCCTCAGTCGCGCCGAACCTTCAAACAAGTGTAAAACAACTCGCCCAAGTCAAAGTCATACTGCAACATATCTCTTCTAAACTGGGCCTTTTTCTTTCTGGAACTTTTCGCATTGATCCAGCCTTGCCTTGAGTTGTTAGTCAGCGCTTGTGATGTAAATTTGTGTTTCTTTGTGTCTATCTCCGTTCGAACACCTAAGCAGACTAGTAAAACCCACCTTCAGGTTGATTGATTCAAGACGCTTGTTTGTACGATTTCCTAATGTAGGAACTTCATGCAGCCCCTGCACCCACTGGGACCGGATCTCATGCCAGCGGCCCACAAAGTATGCCAGCACACTGGCTGAGCAAGCTTCCTCGAGTCTCTGGAAAAGCTCGTTATAGGCTTCGTCGTCTCGAGCATGGCACATGCGCTGCAGGATCTCTATCACATTGACTTTCTCCTCCCGGCTTAAGGCCATCTTCTCAGCCGTCATGTGGCGCTTAAAGGCACGGAGCACCTGCAGTGGATAAAGTTACCAGCGCACCATCAGTCAACAGCTCCCAGAGCACAGCCTACATGCATAGCTGTCAAATGTCACAGAAATTTCAATGTTCTACAGCAAAATACTTTGCAAAAGCCCACAGACTGTAGCTGCAGTCAAACAGTTTGAAATATATATGTTTTCATAAAAAGCAGCCACAGAAGAAACAGGAAGCTAAAGAAGTGCACACTTCACAAACCATGAGTAATCTTTGCCAATGAAACATTGGCAAAGATTGTCTTGTTTCAACTCTGGCTGCAAGAGAAAAGCAGATAACCATCGAGCTGCTCAAGTCGTTGTCAGACATCAAATAATCATCAGAAGTTTCACTTTAAAAAAATTCAAGGGTTTTAAAGCAAAGAAAACAATTCCATGACTTTCAAGGGCCTTGAAGGTGTACTTTTCAAATTCAAGGATTTCCAAGGCTCTCAAGGACCTGGATAAGTCAACGAACATTTTTGTTACACACAGCTGTACTGGATTTTAAAATGCAGCAGCTCATTAAACACCAACGTGACATTAAGACAGCCATGAAATACTGCAAGACACTGTCAATTTTCTTTAACAAGTGGCACACAGCAAGTGTTCAGAAACCTGAACACAGAGAAAAGTGAGGCATGCATGAGCACCATCTCAAAGCTAGTTTAATTATTTTAATGCTGTCGTTTTGCAAACGTGCAATACTCCCATTTTCCCACTCTCCCTTACCTCCTCTTGCTGAAAAATTGCACTTGTATAATCAGTGCACACAGTCAAGATCACAAAGCCCATGAATCGAGCAATCACTGATGTGGTAACACACCTCCATGTACAAGCTTGGTTATCATATTCAAATACGCGAAGATGCCAAGAAACCTTGAGCAAGGCAGCAGGAAAAAACAAGCTATCAATGTGAAAAGACAGCCTTACACATTCATCTCTTCAGAGGAAGTTATTCCTTTCACAGGTTATTTAACATAAGTGTTATGGCATGAGTGGTATGTAACACAAGGCTTTTAAATTACACAGTGAGGTGTGATATTGCTGAAATGGCATGACCTGTCAGGAAACTTGACGGATATTCAGTTTTGGCATTCTTGGTGAGGCATACTTGTAATGGTAATGGACATGAACACATACAAAGGTTACACACAAGTGCTTGTGCAAGTTCACTTGGTTGTCCCTGTCTGTCACTGTGCTTTGAACATTTCGAAGTATGTCAGGAAACTGTCTGAGTGACTGACCTGGTACATGCAGATGACTTCGGTAGCATTGGGGAACATGTCGCGAAGCATTCCCCGCTCAACCATTTCTCGGTCAGTCATGAGTGTCAGTGTCCGGTCAATTGCATCAGCACCCACGTGGAGCACAAAGCGCTCTAACACCAGCCGTATGGTGATATTGTCAGAGGCAGCACACAAGGCCAAACCCACGACCTCAGTTTCCCCATTGGAGTCCTCCACAGCCAGGATTAACAATGGACCTTTGCCCTGAGTCTTGTATACAACATCCACAAAGACAACCTGCAGAGTGGTTGGAAGGTCACCGTCAGAGCCATTTACCAAATGCACTACTTATGCTAGATGAAAGAGTTACTCAAGTCCAAAGCTAGAAAAGCCTTTCACTTTTAGATTACATCAAAAGGGTGGCACAAGTAGCACAATGCATTAGTGGCAGTCAGTGCCTGCATCAGAATAAGTCAGTGACCAAGCCGGCTGTGCATCAAAAGGCCAGGGAAGTGCCTCTTGGTAGCCCTTCCATGGCCTCCACAAATGAGTGGTATGTGGTCTCATCTTGGCTGCCATGGTGTGTTATCTTTATGGTTACAACAGGTTCTACATAGGGGCTGCTAACACGTTGTTCCCATAGTTTCCCTTGTAGCTGTGCTAATTTTACAATGGCTGTCAAATAAAATGCCAAATTTTTTAACAGTATTCCCAATATTGTGTGACTGCCAATTGCACATTGTATTTGCAACTAATGATGCCCGTGTCACTCACAGATATCATGTTTACCGCACAAAGTGAACGTTGATGACAACTGATGTGTCGAGGCCCTAAGGATTTCAGACATGCTGTCACATGGTGGCACCTGGTGGCAGCCATGGTACCTAAGCAGCACAAGAACAACTTTTGTGCTAAAGTCTGCCTGAGCTTTCTGAGAAGTTGCCATGCACTGTCTTTGTCCTGCATCAGACTGTCAGACGAATAGTAGCCAAATCCAGACTGTGTATTTTGAAGCAGTTTCAATGAACTAGACACCAAGTGATGTCTGTCAAACTGTATAGCTAGCGAGGCTTGTAGGAGAGGGAGCAAGCGTGAGCTGTTGGTTGTGGACACAACAATGTGCATCGGTAAGTACAGAGCTCAACGCACATGTCTAGAATGCTAGAGAGGTGCATTCTGTACTGCATAAATGGCATCTACTGGGAATGCCTGGTTTGAGGTAGCCCAAATTTACGCATGCACTGCCACCCATGATGCGTGATTCGATATGGGCTATGTCAAACCAGGTGTAGTCGATAGACATCGCCAGTGTAGTCTGGAATGCACTGCTTGAGCGTCCTAGACAAGCGTGTTGAGCTCTGTACTATCGTAGCGGGCTCAATATGAGACAAGTGACTGACTCGGGCATGTAAAGTGCTTGAAATACTAGTATGGGTGTTGTACACTTGGTATCGCCTTGCATGAATGTAGGAGAAAGATGACCGCCTGTCAAGACTGGAAGTGCACAAAGATGAGATACTTTTTAGTGTTTTTGAAGATAGGGATTTATATTTTCTTGCGTATAACATGCACCTTCAACAATGATTTGTGGAAAATTTTCTAAAAATGATCCCTGCGTATTGCCGTGAAGCTGGCTTCCTTGCATAGCTGCACAGCCCTGCCGTGAAGTCACCTTTGCAGCTTGGAATTAAAATTTTTTTGTGTGGAATATACTATGCAAGAAAATATTTTTTATTTATCGAACTTAAAACGAAAAACATAAGTATTACTAATGATGTTTTCACGCTGATGAAATCAGCCAATGCTTGTGTCCATTGCTATGACTACATAGGTTCCTTTGACTATGCAGTTTGGTGAGAGGAGAGCGAACGTTTTTTTTTACTGTCTCTGAAGCAAAACGTTTTCCGACTATGATAAAAAAGTGTTGCAGGGCCCCTTGAGTGCAACACTAACTATCCTCCTTTTTGGTTTCACTTCACAGCAAGCCTCCCGAAATTTTCTACTGCGGTGGGGGTGGGATTTGAACCAACCCCCCACTCCTTTGGCTATGCCAATGACGGAGATGATCAATGGCCTTTGCTTTGCCTTGGTGTCATTGTTCATTTGTGCAAGCTGCAGAAAGGAGGAAATCACGATCAAGAATTCAATCCAGACTGGATCCAAGTGCAATCGAAACGCAACTCCTGTATTATTGCTGCAATTTGTGCTGCTGTCTAAAGCCTGGTTCACCAGAAACATGATGGTGCTGTCGCTGTACTGCAACAGTTACTGAATCTATCGGCATCACATATAGGAAGGGGTGCGACTTTGTGGTTAACCCTTCAAAGCGCTTTGCACACAATTGTTTACACAGCTTGTTTTTGCTAGTTGTGTCGATTAGTGGCTTAGAAAGAGTAAGATATATTGAGCTTTGAATTAATCGAATCTGCTGCATAATAAACCTGTCTTCATTTAACTTCACTTTGCTGTGTATTGCCGCGTATGATCACTTTGCTGATGGCACTACCATGTTCGAGGAGTTGTTCAACGTGCCGCTTTCCATGAGCCATGTCCAAAGAATTATTTTTGTTTGCTCAAAATGAATATAACTGAAAACGAAATTGCACCACATTTATAGCCCTAGATTTTATTCTATTTATGGAAAAAAAGAATGTGAATGACTTCAGGATACATAGATATTTAATTACAATTTTATTAAGATTAATTACTGAAAAACACATAAATCAATGTATTATGGCATTATTTTTGTTTCGATAGGATATTGAGCGCCCTGGAATAATGTTGTGTAAATATGACACATTTACAGAAAGTTTTTCATAAGTTGCGGCTGAAGGGGGTTAAGGATATAAAAAAAAAATGCTGCCTTATATTCAAATAAACATGGCAATGCGCACATGATGGCACAGAAAACGCACTTGCTCATAAAGGAAGTTGCCACAATGCAGGTTGCCCCTCTGCTTTTATGAGGTTTTAACCCTTTCAGAAGCCACTTATGAAGGACAGTCTGTAAATGCGTCAAATCAATAGAACGTTATTTCAAGGCACTTGATATTTTATTGCAACAAAATAATGTCATAATACACTAATTTATGTGTGTTATGGTATTTATTCCCAATTAAATTGTAATTATTTATTTATTCTGAAGTCATTCATGCCTTATTTTTGCATTAACAGAATCAAATCTCAAGCTAGAAATATAGTGCGAATTCGTTGTCGGTTATGTCAATTTTGAGCAAAGAAAAAATTGCACCATCTCCCACTAAAGGAAACCATGCGGGGATGCGAAGGAGCGCATGGGCCGTTCATCACGGGCACCTTGCCTGATAACGCATCCTTCCATGTGGAGCACACCATGAATTCACTGTAGTTGCTGTTGCTGTTACTCGTCCCGAACTCTTGTTGGAGCACGCCACACGGGTTCATCGCGTGTCTGCAGAATCTCGTTCCCCGACGCCATCACGTGATCGCTGAGAGAGAGTGTAAGGGGGAGAGGCTACAGCGTCTTACCCAGCCCCTTACACAGGCCCGAACGCGCTAGCGCGTGCCAGCACACGTGGTTTTGTCTGCGTTACGCCAAGCTAGGACATCATACGGCAGCCCAGGCCCCTAAAATGTTCTGCACGTATCATCATCAAGGCGGTCGAAGAACAAGACGAAGAAGACTTCTCCTTGGCGCGAACGTGCGCTCAATATGTTACAGATGGCTATGGTAGGTTTTAGAAAGCGGACGGTCGCCAATGGAACTGCGGACAAAGCCCAGCGCAAAAGCTGCTTCGCATCTAAAATTGTACTTTAGACGTGGCTCACGGGAAGCGGCACGTCGAATGTGGTAGTGCATTCAGCAAAGTGATCGTATGCAACAGTACACTGCAAAATGGAGTTAAATGAAGACAAATTTGTTATGCAGGAGGTTCAATTCATCCAAAGCTCAATGTATCTGGCTCTTTCTTAGCCACTAGTCGATACAACTAACAAAAACAAGTGGTGTACACAATTGTGTACATAGCGTGTCAAAGGGTTAAGGCAAAGCTCTCTTAGTTTTTTTGGCGTCTGGTGGGTTTCCACACTCTATTCATTGGGCTAGGTCGAGAGCAGTGGTTCAGTTCACCACATACAGCACACCTATCGTGCTGTGCCATTGTTACCAACTCCTAAAGTTATGTGGTCAAGTCATGGTAGTGAAATGGGTGCAAATAGCTCCCCTGACACAGGTTACCACAGTGCATTGGACCAGTGTTTCTGTCAAGTTTCCGTTATGATGAGGACTTTGCTGATGCAGCATCGAGCCAAAATGTAGTTGTTAGCTCCCAGGTTACACTAAACCAATTCCTTTTTTTTTGTTACTGAAACTTTTTTTTTTCACATTGTACAATTATTTACACATTTCTTGCTGTTCTCTTCATATAAATATAAATGCAATTGTCACTGACTAAACTTTGCCCAACATGTCAAATTTTAATATAAAAAGTGCTAATTTTACCAACTTTGTTAGGTATATTGAGGTTCAACTACATTTGGTTGCTCTACCATTTATAAATGTGCATTTGGATCGCATGCAACCAATGGCAATTAAAAATATATTCCTAAACGACATTCATATTGCACATGAGACCTACCTCCGGGTAGTTTTGGTAGGCTTCACGCATAAAGCGGTCTTGGTAGAATACGCCCACCAATGCATTTTCCTCTGTGGCAAGAACGTCGAGAGCACCACCTTCACCTTGGACTTCAAGCACCAAGGCATCCAAGGCATTACCCTGACGCTGACAGTCCTCCGCATGGCCTTGCCGGTGATTTGACTGAGAGCTGCCACAGAAGCCCACATTTCGCAGATCACGCAGCAGCACCACCTGGGTTTAAAATTTCAAGCATCTAGAGAAGCAAATACTGAGGAACTTTCTTGAAATTAATTCTTGCATGCTGAGGCTTACCAACAAGCTTAGAGAAAATGCCTTATCATAAAGTTATATAGTAAAATTGTGCTGTACCTACTTGGGAGCACTCAGCATGTGAAGAACAGAACTTTGACTTTCCTTAAATTAAAGCCAATTCAGCGCATGTGAAACTTGAGTGAACTGCGGAGCTTGCAAGCAAGCGCCACCACCTGGCGACCGCACATCGAGTTCTTTCTTCATCTTTTTCTATATTGCCCTCTCTCCTCCTAACCCTCACATCACTCCTCCTCACCATCAATTCTATCCCACCCCTTGCTATGCTATACTGTACATGGATATGCGATGGTCTACCCAGTGTTGTACACGTTCCTCTAAAACAGGAACGAGAGTTCGTTCTTCGTTCCTTCCCAAATTAGAAACGTGCTCCTGTTACTCTCGGAACATTGGAACGTGTCGTTACATGAACGTTACATTTGATTTTTAAAAAATTAAAATACAGTGTCGGATAATCCTGAGGTGCAATAAAACGAGAAATTTAAAGCTCACGTCAAATTGCATATATTATACGAATTTGAACATCACCGGCAGCAGGTTATATGGAGATAAAAGGAATCTAAAGAAATGCTCCTAGACAAATTTTTTAGAGAGCTCTAGACATACTCCAGACATATCTAACTGCAACATTGGTGCTCGCCTATTACAAGGGCAACAGACATGGCACTTTCCACATCGGTCTTCAAATGCGCAGTCAGGATACCACGCTTCAGATTCTCAAATAGAAACTACCTCAAATGCATGAATATAATTAAATTTCTCGCACAAGAAACCACCTCGAAATGAACGATACATAAGCATTTAATGATTACAGATTCACTATTGCAGTATGAGTTGAAAATAATGCTCAGGATACATTTTCGCAACTTAGTAATGCCCCTTGTTTGAATCCAGCATTAGTTGCATCTCGATGTTGGTGTCCAACAGAAAAACCTATTTTCTCGTCAGCATTTCCTTGGCAGTGTTGAAGAACCGTTCCACCGAAGGGCTTGAGGGCACTAACGTGTTGTACAGAAATTAGAATAAAGGGGCGAAAGCAGGTTTAGCGGGAGTAACAAGAATGCAGCGCTGAATGTACGCGCATTGTTTATTGCATGCATGACAGAGACGTTTCTGGCACGTCGGCTGTTGAACTGCACCGAGAGCCATGGAGATAACACACGTTGAAGGAATGCCTGCCCAAATGCAATCTTCGATGGAACCGGGCAGGCGCCACTGCGGCACCCATGTCCACTACGTCGCGGACCTTTTCCCCACCATCAATGCAACTGGGTGTCAAAAGGATGAGATTTGTCCCCAGCTACTGGCAGCATGCATGAGGTATACATGACTGAAAGGGACGATCGAACCAGCCTCTAAAGACCACGCGACGAGAAAAACATTCCCATGAACTGGGTCAAAGCCACGCAGTCGGCGAGCCGCGAGCAGGAAACGGCGGAAGCGTACACTTTATGCAGCAAGTATGCTTCCACCAAGGGGTCTAACCAATGTGCAACCTCGCCACAGCTACGTTGGGGCCCGTAAAGAAGTCCATTCATATGCAGCGGGAGCCCACCGTTCGAGGTTTTTGTGGTTAACATGTCGGAGTTTCACTCACTTTCTGCGGCCGCGAGTGTTACAGAGGGTTCCTCTGTCCTGTGCGTATCCAACATCAGTTCTGCTCTACTATCTGCGGCGCTTGAAGACTTCGTAGAACAATGATCAGGCGCGTTGGTTCCTCTAGTCTGGGTCCCCAACAGCCACCCCACCTCCCCCTTTTTCCTCATGCCGACAAGGTTACGATGACATGTAACAGAACTACCCAAATACGGAGCTAAAAAAACAAAAGAAAAAGTACGGCTTTCGAGTTGGCCGTACAAAAAGTGAGCAAGGTAAAGCGCATTCTTTCCTGGTGGCGACCTTATAATTGGGTTCGATAATACTCGAATCTCAAGTAAAAGTTCTCCACTATGTGTCCAGACTCCAGAACGACCCTTGGTTGTCATGGGCGTTGGCAGGGGGGTGAAAAAGGGGCACTATACCCCCCCCCCCCCTTCTACACGACGCAAGACGGCTCTGCACCCCCTAAGACGAAATCCTGCCGACAACCAGGTTGGTTGCTGTCAGACTGGCTTTGACAAAACGAGGAAAAAAAGAAAAAAAAAGAAAAGTCATCAGCTATCCCTCCCACACGTAGACGGTCTCTGCGCTGCGTGCTTCCCTGCGCCCTGGTGGGCATCTTTAAGTGAAAACAAGGATGCAGCATAGTCACACGACCGGCGAGCGGCAGTTTTTCACGCCTCACGTGGTTACAGCGAACTGTAGTGCGGTTGCCCATCCGACCCGCTCTGCATGATGTGTTGCGCGCATGCGTCTGTCCAATGACGTGGAACGATTACAGAAGGAACGCCATTTCCTCTGCTGTTCCTTGATAAATGTAACGAGTTACCATTACAGTTCCACCGATCCTTAAAGGAACGGTGGTATTCCTTCGTTCCTCCCAAAAGGAACTAGTTCATGGAACATTGTTCCTTGAAATGCCATTTTGAAGAACACTGGGTTTACCCTCTCACCTCCCCCTTTCCCTCCTCCTCACCCTTCTATCAGTCCTCACCATTCATTTCCCTTTCCCACTCCCTTGCTAAACTATACCATACAAGGCTATGCCATATTTTACTCTCTCCCCTCCTCATTTCCTTCCTACTCACCCTCACTTCCCTTTCCCACCCCACTGCTACACTATACTATGCATGGCTATGCTATGCTAGGAGCTGTTTGGCACATACCCGCTTTCTGTGGTGCACACCTGCTGAGTTTACTGAAACGATGGCCAGCACAACCTCAAGCTTAAAGGGTCCAACAACCAATTTTTATGGTACCTGTTTTCTTTAGTGCAATGGAAAGCTTACTGGCCAGAGCTTTACCATTGGGCGGAAGCTTTACCATTCCGTCTAAACACGGAATGTCGATGCAGCAATATGAAGTCATATACACACAGCACATATGCTGCAAACAGTGGGAGGTGAGCGCGAGAGTGGCTTGTGTTTGTGCATGGTGGTTTGCTGCGCATGCGTGCACTCAGCACGCATGCACCATGGCTCGACATGTTTGACCAGTTGCCTCGAAGGCAACACCGCTTCTCAGCGTGCAATGCCTTTTACCTTGTAAGCAGCACAGAACAAACCAGTGATGAATAATAATATACATACTCTATTTTTAAGCACTGATCATGGTGCGCATTAAAGCATCAGACTGGTTACGGCAAAGTGAACGGCTTCACATACCAGCTTCAAGGCGCTTGCGCTAAGCAGCGTGACATATCGGTTTTTTGTTACTTTTAAATGCGATTTAAAAATATAAATTCTACTCAAATCGTGAAAAGGATGCTTGAATCTGTCACTATAATTCATGGTCTTTTAATTTCCACCAGGATCTAATCACACGTTCTGGTCAGTTGTCGATCCCTTTAAACAGCTCCGCTGTTAAAAACTGAACTGAGAGTGCTGACGACTGAGGTTTACTGCACGGGTTTTCACTGTACAAGCGCCGCACTAAGACCGACACCACTGGGATCCGTGTACATCTCAGTTGCCGCCGTGATGTTGTAATGGCTTGACATTAAGCATGCAATGTCAGCAGTTCACCTGCTCTGCTTGGTTTCTGCCACAGCACCAACAACACTTCCTAGTGTTATTTTACCCCTTTTCAAAAAAGCTAGAAGCGACAATGTGGAACTTCTCACCCACCAAGGCGAACGTAGTGCTAAGTGAGGTGTACAAATGCATATCTCACTGATGCCTCCCGTGCATGCCATTTGCCAGGAATTGGAGTGCCTTGTCCGAGGGAGCGATAGATGGCTTACTGACACATGCGTGTGGTTCCCACAGCACTTTCTCTGCTTCAATAATGACTTAGGTGTGATCACCTTTGTGCTGTTGAATGACAGCAGCGTTTTCAAAATGAACCTCACAACCACACTTGTTGGCATGTTGAGCCAAGAAACCTTCATTGCCATTTCGTACATTTAGGGGTGGGACAGCTCAGACAGCTTTTGGAGCAAAAAAAAAAAAATAGTGTTTTGGAGCAGGAAAAGTGTGTTTTGGAGCAGCTGGTAAAAAAAAAAAAAAGCAACGTAACCTTTTTATTTACGGAATATCAGAGAACCAATTGCTGTTAAGAGACAATTTTATGACAGGGCAAATGTTCCATGTCACAGTTATTCATATCGTCACATGGGCGTGACGGTGAAGAAGGCTCCAGCAGGGCTCGGAAATACAGACCTTTTATTTGGACGAACTTGTGCCCGGAAAATAAAAGGTCAAGTACAAGCAATTCAAGCTGTACACTGAGAGTGGCGAGAACAGCATCAGCCATCGAGTAATCTGGTCTGCAGTAAGGCGTGTTGGCATTTATACATGCGGCATCGAACATTCGAGCCTTATCACTGGTGGCAGCACTAGTTCGACAATATAAACTCTACTGTTCCGCATTGCGCGCTCAAGCTTATCAGAAAAAACCATAACAATCATGGGTGTTTGACACTCCGCGCGGCGTGTGCAAGACAGTGGTTATACGGGCAATGGGTCAGTTACATGCAAAAAAAAAAAAGCGTGCGTGGCAATATGGTAAGGTTTCAAGTAGAAAAAAAATTCACAAGGAGTGGAACCGAGGGGCACAAGATGTCACCAATTTTTATATCAAAGAAAGTAAATATTGCATGAGCATTTTATTGCTTTTGCTTTTTCTGCACTTTGTCAAATTCTGCTATTTGCTGAACAGCTTCATTCAGGGCGGAGTTTCCTTTAGGAAGGAGTACTTTGCCACTTTTGATTTTGTGAATACAATTCTGCCTAATGTCGGAACTAACGAGTTCATCCGCACCGAAGAGAGCAATGCTCTACTTGATTCCACTCGGTCTTTTAAGACCTCCCTATTATTCTGCATCAGCTCTTTTGTGGTGGTGGTGACAACTTCTATGACTTTCCGTTTGTGGACATTTGTTTCAGTGCTCAGCCTCTCAGCATACTTTGCCATGGACTGCTTGACACTCCTGATCAGTTTAGCAGTTAGGGAAACTTTCGTGGCATCACAACTGTACCGGTTTAAGTGACTCCTTCTTTGCCGCAATAATAATTGATGGGGTTTAACGTCACAAAACCACGATATGATCATGAGAGAAGTCGTAGTGGAGGGCTTCGGAAATTTTGACCAGCTGAGGTTCTAACGTGCACCTAAATCTAAGTACACCGGCCTCGAGCATTTTCGCCTCCATCGGAAATGTGGCCGCCATGTCCTCATTTACAGTAATCCCAATTTTAAGTGAGCTGCGCCCCTCAAAAAGGTTCCTGTTCTCGCTAAACCCTCGTTTGACGTCTGCGTTTCCATGAGGCAAAGAAAGAAGCACTTTGATTACTCTTGACATCAAAGGATATTTTCGCGCATCTGCTGCAGTTTTCATAGCAAAAACCTTTACTCAACAAACATCAATTTTTTTCATCGATTGACAGTGCAGCCTTGGTGTCCTCACAATTACAGATATGCCACTCATCTATTAGCGAAGATACCTGGAATTCAGACAAACCCAAGGCAGTTGCTCGCGAGAAAGCGCAAAGAGCGCACCTCTGCTTGAGTGCTCTCGTGCTTCAAGGAAAGTAATCTTGCATGTGCAATTATCTCGTTGTCCAAAGGAAGTCTGTGAAGTAGTGCTTTTGAACATGCAAGCTAAAACAATCTAGCACGAAGGCGGAAGGCTTTTTTTTCCGCTGGATTCCACAAGCTCATAGTTCTCTCTGTGACTGCACCAACCTCTGGAACTGCTTTCCAAAGTGTTGTGCCATCAAGATTCAGCACAGAGACGTTGTTTTCAGGGAGGCAGCGCACCGTGCGTAGCTATGACAAGAACTCGTCCGGGCCAATTCGCCTTTTCCAAGGGGGTCCTCTACGCATGCGCGGCGAGCGCCGCGCGGAGTACGACGGGAAATATGCGGGCGCCATGTTTTTTTGAGGCTCTCCTGCTCGCTTGCACTAGCTTTTGTGCGTCGCCCCACTGACCCGCTCACGTCGTGAGCGAGTCGAGTCAGAAATCTGGCTGACCGATCCCGATGTGACCGCGTTTACATGAACTCGCTTCTGACGACTCTAGAAAAAACGACACGCAGTGTCCAGCAGAGACATCAGCACATTCGAACTGGGCTTCCGGTCCCCGCTGCCGTTTCCAAAAGCCTCGGCGCTGGCGGGCCCGACCGATCCGCATTTACACGCATGCTGTAAACGGGTCGGCTGGGTCGTTTGTCGGGCAGGAATGTCTGTCGAGTTCATGGAAACGCTAGTCAGTCGTGCTGGATCATCCTAACCCCTGCAATCAGGCTGGCCCAGCCCGACCGACTAGCGTTTACGTGAACTCGACAGACATTTCTGCCCGACAAACCCACTCGACCCACTTATTTACGTTTCATGTAAATGCTCTGAATGGTTTTAGTTCAGCATCAACTACTTGGGTTAGCCCGGATATAAAGCTAGGTAATCTCTGCATGTGTGATAAGCTGCCGCGATTGTCAACCAAAGGGGGAAAATGTTGAACAATATAAGAACACTTTCTTTTCCCACTACTTGCAGGAGAACCATCGAGGTTTCCAGACCAGAATGCTGCAGTAGTGTAGCATTCCAACCGGCGAATATACTTTTCTTCTTTAAATTTCCAGCCCTTTTGCAGCCCGCGGCTAGTTGACGCGCCGAAATGTGCTTGAATAACACGCTCACACACAGGCGGCACATGGGTCAGGTCGGCAGTCCACGAGCCGCTTGAGCATAAAAATTTCTTCAACTCGTCCGCAGAAAAGCTGCTACTCATGCTTCGCTGCACTTACGACCGAACAGCACACTACAAGTTCACTCCTATTTTTCTTTTACACTTCCCATGCGACACACGGCTAGTCACGCCAGCGCGCAAACACGCATTCACAGCCGGGAAACGCGGACGGAGGAAGGTGAGAGAGCCACAAGTCGTGATTCTGGCAGTCACCGCTAGAGGCGCGCCACCGCTCTGGAAAAGGTGAATTCTCGATGTTCCTGGCTTTGGTAGTGCGGCGTATCTGCATGGAGTCAGCAGCTACCTGGCAAGCCGAGAATGTGGGCCTATATAGCGCCATAAAAGCCAGCACGTCTTAGCCTGATGAGGTCTACTTGTCCTGGTTCCAGTTTCATACGGAACGTTACATTCGATACCGTGGACAAAGCAGAATCATAGCTGTTTACATTACTCTCAGGTTCTGCTGAAACTGGACAGAAAAAGAATTTGCGGTCATCGGTTTCTGTGTTTTCTAGAAGCGTGGTGCAATTTTCGAAAATATTGCGGTTTTGGCGCAACTTGGAGCAGGAAGTCGAAAATGTAGCACTTTGGCGCAATTGGCGCAGCTGCAGTATCTCCCAGTCTGCTTGAAGTAACAAGCATTGCAGAATAGCGGAATCCTGTAAACTACGTCCGTGGTACATCAAACAAACTGAGTTTTGTGCTTGAATGTGTAGAAGCATTTCTGCATTTTGCAAGAGCACGTCATATTGGCAAGCTGGCAGAGCTTGTTCGATGCTGCAAAGACCATCTGCACACCCATGTATTGACCTGGTGCATATATGGGATCATCGCAACATTGTTGTCATGCTTTCTAATGTCCCATACTGTAGCATCGTCATTTTCAGGACTACTTGGATTCACTTCTTGTTTCCATGGCTGAATATATGTGAAAGCAAAAAAAAAAAAGGGTAAGAGCAGGTGAAAATGACAATGCTAATGAGTGAAAAAAGAACAGAAAGAAGATTAATGTCACAGTGAAGAAAGAACATACCTTGCCTGTGCTGACGAGAAAATTTTGAATGGCTTCATCATCTGACCCAAACGTGAGAAGCTTCTTTGCTTCAAGTAGGTCATCAGCTGCCAGTCGTCGTTGCTTTGGTAGCTGCCGGAAACAGGCCTGCCAACAAATTCCACAGAGTCTTGAATCACATTCCCTTTTGTATATATTTCGTGCTCACTCAATTCATAATATATATATATGTTCCTGCAGTTCATAAATTACCCGCAAATAAAAAAGAATTACACGTAAGTGTTTGTCCATTTAGTACATGCCAATATTTGAGGTTGCCAATGTTTGAGAAATAGAAATTGTTTACTTTAACTTAGGCATCTTTTTATACAGCAATCTACAGGGGCTGCCATTATATTGCAGGTGTTAACACTATCTATTATGAGATCACTGAACACAAATTCCACTAATATTTTACATCTGCTGAGGGGCTGCTCTGACTTTACTGGTTGCATTAATTCGTTCATACAGTTTACTTCCTTTATTTCAACTTTACTGAGACCTGCTATATATATGTATGTGTATGTTATGTTTCTAGCAATCAGAAAAAGATTTCATTTGATAAAAGCACCCAGCATTTCATGCTCTCTAAGCTTTTACGAGCAAGACACCACCAGAAGGGTCAAACACTATACAGCACTGACCTCGCTGACAGGATGGTTATGGACATCATCAAGAAGCTTTACTTCCAGGAAGTTGCCATCTGCAGAAGCTACTACCTTTATCCTCGCCGTGCAGCCAATCTTGAATGTCCTGCAATGAGCAATCAGGAAATCATGCAGGAATGCCACAAGGTGGCTTTCAAGCCTTCAGGTGGCTTAGATTATACACTTTAAATATGCATTAATGCCCATACTAACTGCAGCACATTCCAATCGCCTAAAGACACCGGGTGGCCTCTGTAAGGCCCAAGCAGTGGCCTGGCTAACATTGTGACCAACAGCAACAGCAATACCAATGTTATGTAATGCCGACAATGGGCTAACACGCACATAGGACGCTTCCAGTGATCTTAAAATGCAGTTTCCAGGAGCTGACGAACTAGGCAACGCATTTTAGTGTGTGTGTACTCGACAAAAATTGCTATCTGCATGCAGGTCACAACATGGAGAAAAATGTGCGCAAATTGCGCTGAAAATGAATCACACATACAATACTTGCTCCAACAAGCCAAGGAATAGAGCTAGACCTAACAGCTTTGTTAAGCTGTGCACATTAACACTGCCAGGCATTTAATGTACATGGATTGACAAAGAGAGACACAAGACTTTAACCTATGTTTCTTGTGCTGCTTCATCCATTCTTTTTTTTTTCAATGATTTGCCAATCTCAATGTTTTAACAACTGGAGTCTTGTTCTATTTCACGCAGCATGATACAATGAGAACTGTCATCAGTGGCTAGTACACATGCAAGGCCAGTGTCAACACTGCTGTTTTGGCATATGCCATTGATGAAGAGGACACAGTCAAGTACCGGCCTCAGCAAGAGCTGGGGAGTATCGAAGAATGAAGTTTACCCAAAAAATAAAAAGACAAAATTGTTGAGAAGCACCTAAATGACGATCACAAATTCATGGATTTGGCATCGGTGACCAAGGTCCTTTACTGTTGATTAAAAATGCTTTAATATTCCATCATTAACACATCCCCCATCTCCACAGCAATCAGTGGAGATTCCAAGAAATACGCAAATGTTGTCTTGTTGGTAATGAAGCAGCCATAATGATGAGTACAAAGTTTTCAAATACTAATTGCTGTCAGTTGGCAACAGTATTATTTTTATCAGCAGGAGGCATTTTGTGTTTATTGCTATATCTGATACAAACGGTGAGTATAAAGAAACGGTTCTGAATATTGACCTGCTCCATCTTTGAACACCTTTTCAAACTTTTGCACAAGTTTATTATTTTTTTTTAACACAGCACTCTCAACATTGTAAAATGAGCTGCATGTACTTTGACAGGCATGTGCTTTGGCATGCTATTTTTAGAACTCTCTAATAAGTAAATAAGTAAGGCAAGACACATCAAAGTTTACTTGCATATATTTGAATACAGAGCAAGTTATGAAAAAGAAAAAAAGAAAGAGAAGAGCAATTTGTCCACCTCTGGTTAGGACGTGCCCCTGTGGATTTGGATGTGTACTTTCGGCCACCATTTGCACAGCTGAAGATTATTTCTGAGTAGACCAGCTCTTCTTTGATGGGCCTTTTCAAGCCTTTTTTCCTTGCACCTGTACCACAAGAATACAGAAAAATATTGTGGAATACACTTCAACACAGTCGTTAACTCACACACATTTAATCACAAAAAATTCTAATAAACAAACTTGTCAATTTATTGTTACATTGCTGCCTGATATCTTGCCATCATCATACAACAAAAACCTTCAAAGAAATACTTCTTGTCATTAGTTAAGCCTTAGTGTAATAAGCAATAGCTGGCACATAGAAGTTGAAAAATTTATTCTATCGGTTATCAGCATACACATCATAATTTACATCATGCCCTTACCATCTGATAGGTACACGAAAGGCGTTAGTGCACCATGAAAGAACAATCCAAGTTTCAGATGGTGTCACTATCCACATGTTTTGTAGGAAGCAATCTTGTGAAAGAAACAAAAACTGGTCTTAAAACTTAGTCATGGTATGAAGAATACCATGACCATATTTAGGTTTATGTTGAATGTCCTCCAGTGAGGCCACGATTCCTTATGGGAATGAAACAGGCAGTTTTAATGCAAAGAAATAGTAATAAAAGCCAAATGTGAGAAAATGCTTTCATGACTGTGTTAACGAACAAGATCATCTAAAAGTGAGAGCATGCATGTGCAAGAATTTGCCTTAAGATTTCATTGGGCAATAAAAGGAAGAGAGACACATCAAAATGAGTTTGTGAGTGAGGATAAGTAAGTCAGTTATCGCACATTATGTCACATACATTCATGACAATTTTAAAGGGACCGATAACTTCCCAGAATATGAAATGAGTTGACTCCAGTGAAGTAAAGATTGTCCGTTGCACTGACTCAAACCAACCCTGTTTTCTTCGTGAGAGATGGATTTATATTTTTATTTCTTAATTGAAAGTCGCGAAAAATGACCTGTGGCGCTTCTGGCGGCAAAAACATGAATGATGTGATGAAGACAGCCACGTGACCGTTGATTGCTGTACGCGATCGTCGATTTTTTTGTTAGTACTGAAATGTTGTTCGTTTCTTTATATTAAAAGGTATTACTCCATAATAATGTACATATAGGCCTGCATTAGTAATATGCATTAAAGTGGCGCTGCCTTCCTGTGACGTAATGATCCCATGCTCGTCAGCGCGTCTTGAGCAACTTTTCAGCGTGCTCATGCAACCGTGGACGCAGTTTCCAGGTTGCTAAGATTTTGGAGCGACATAGTTTTGCTACCTACACTTCGTCTCAGAAATGACGCGTGCTGCTACTCGGTGCGGCCGTGCATATGCACAGTTACGTTTTCGATTACTTGGCTTGGCTCGTGTATCGGGAGAGTAACGACGCCGGGACAAGCCATCCATGACACAGGCGCGGCAACCTTGGACGCAGGCGCACACAACGCTGTACAAATACCGGGAAGGTGTATAAAGCCACACATCTCATTGTAACAGCTTGCTATTTTCCAAAATGGTTGGAAAGCTCAAAATAAAGGTGGTTAAGTATAGTTACAGTAACTCCTGCGAAAGCAGAACAACGACAGCTTTCACAAGGGCTAGCGGCATCGCTATCAATTCTCAGCGTTGCTGGAGCAAGCCTCCATGCGTGTTTGGAGCCTTTCAGATCGAAAAATACTGCTTATAAAATAACTACGTGCTTTTCGGATAAACCACTGCAGCTACAAATGCTACGAAGGGTGAGCTTCCGGTTGCGACGTAAAAAACTCGGTCGAGAAAAATCAGTTGTCGGTCTCTTTAAGACCTTAAAAAAAAAAAAAAAAAAAAAAAAAAAAAAAAAAAAAAAAGAAAGAAAGAAAGAAAGAAAGAAAGAAGAAGAAGAAAAGAAACAGGGAGAATGTAATACACTACAACAGAATATAACATGAGCAAGACAAAAAGAAGGGGAAAAAATACAATAATATACAAGAAATTTAAAAAAGCAAATAACAGGATATCCACAGGTTTATATTTATGCAAGGGCTAAGTAAACAAGATTGCTTTCATCTTTCAGGATATATTAAATACAGTGCACTGTGAATGAAGACAATTTTAAAGTGAAACTGAAACAAATTTTATAGTTGTGCACGAACACGGTACTTTGGCAAATGGAGGACCCTGCGAGCATTAAGGTGGTAGGTCACTCAAAAAAAAATTTTTTTAGGAGCAGCCAGCGTTGAAATAACTTTTTCTTCAAACCAAGCCTGTCTTATTTAACTTACCCAGCCATTTATAATGCAAAATATTGATTATTTATTTTTTGGGAGGTGATCTTTGTCAAAAATTGCCTTAAAAGTGGTAGTCACGCCAGCAGTGATAAGTGACTAATGGGTGGCATAATTCAATAAAGCTTAGGTATTTGTGTAACTAAAAGTTGGAGCTGTGCAATAAACTAGGATAAATATTATGCAGCAAATATCAAGGAAGTAATGTTATTAAAACCAAAAAGACGGGGAAAAAGAGCCAGTTTAGACAGAACCTTTTTGCAAAATTGGCTGTGAATTTAAGAATATTTTATCAATTTCTTTTATTCTAGTTCATTGCACAGATATATACGTTGTAAACTATTATACAAAATTTCAGTTCGAAGTACACGCTGAGAAAAAAGTTACGAATGTTGGCATCACATGACTTGGAGCAAAATCTTATTTTGAGAAAAACGCAAAGAAAGATTTCCGAGCTTGCAAGAGGTGTGCATCCCCCTGTGGCTGTTTTTAGAGATTTAAAAACAATTAGAAACACAAAGTTATATTTAATGACATCCTCTTTTGTAACAGTCAGAATAAAATTTATAAAGTATTTTGAATATCATTAATATAGACGAAACAACACTTACTTTCGAAAAAAACACAATGTGGTTTCGGTTTCGCTATACAAGCATGGCATATGTAAAACTTGGTGTAACTTGCAAACTAATGATGATAGGAGGATAATTTTTGTTGCAACATATTTTTGAATGTTTGGGCGTTCACAAAAAAACAAAAAACTAAAAATCGACCTCGTGAAAAAAATTCGACTTTTGAAGGTGGCCTACCACCTTAAGAGGTCAACTTTCAATTACCTGTGCACAAATTTGTAGTTTGTAAATAATTTCTTAACATTTCACATCCTGCTAATACATATAAGCTATGCCGCTCTGTGAAGCCGCCACACCGCAAGTTGAGAGGCGCAGCTAAGAAAAAAAAAAAAAAGGTAACTCTGGTACTGCCTTACACTGCACAAGAGGTAACTGTTGTACTGAACTACCCTGTAGGCATACGATGAGCCAATAGGAAAGTTTCATAAAGCACAAAAGTGGCGAGAAACTCTGCTACAGGCACTATTGGGGTGAGGTATTCAGAACAAGAATGGCTGCACTATATATCTAGGAACAAATCCGCTTGCTGCTCGCGGCCACTACCAGATTACACATTGCGAAGCACCTCTGGTGCAATTTTGGACAATTTTCCGTTTTTGGCACACATTGCCACAGGAAGCTGCTTTTGTAAAAACTAGCACAATCGGCAAAGGAGTCCCAATTGTGGACATAATATACCTGCAGGTTTGGCAGTGAATGGAGCACATTTCTTTTCTACAACTGACAAAGAAAGAAGAAAAATTATAACCCTCCAGGTGATCTGCTTGTAATATGCTTATAATGAAGATGTGTGAAGTTTAATGGTGCAAGGTTCAGGTACGGTTAAAGAGAAGTTGACAAGTAGTCCCTGCAGCTACCTCCCCAAACTGTTTTCATATACAGCAGACAGTGTTGCTGAAGCTACCCAATGGTGCAGTCACACAAGTCTCAATCTATGAATTTCGTATGCAGTTTTTTATTTTTTCACCTGACGCTTTCTTTTGCAAGGAATAACTACTTCACATACTATAACTATACCATCCAAAGGGTTACGTCATATCACATGCTATTTGTGCATCTTTGTACTTCCAACACATGACACACTGTGTTATGGTAGAGCAGTGCGCTGTAAACACTTGCCGTAGGAATGTGTTACGCTGCCACTTGGTGAAAAATAGAATCTGTGACACCTTCTCTGTAACTGTCACATTTTATGACATACAAGTAAAAGAGTTAATGTCACATCAAGTTGCATAATGCATACTTATGCCTCTCTTTCATAGGCTACACACACACAGAAATGAGTAGAAGGGCCACGGTAACAGCAGTAAGAGAAGAAAAGTTTATTGGACGTTTTGGCCAGGGTCCGGTCTTTCCTGATGGCAACTGGACTCCGGTCGACACACTGAATCAACCTTTCCTCTCTCATTGCTGTTACCGAAGGTCTTCTACTCATTTCTGTCTACTACACCTTCGGCCCTTACACCACCATGTCCGTTGCTATATATATATACTATATTTGTGTGTGTGTTTAAATGCAAGCAGTGTATCCCTACTCTTTGTACCATTGCCTACTATGCGTTGGAATGGGCAGCGTGAACGAGAACGATGAAGAAATGAACACACAGGATGAGTGCTGCTGCGTTTTTTTTTCTCCATCTTTGGCACTGCCCGTTGCAAATTAACTCACCCAATTTTCTGTTCTCTTATGCCAATTCGAAACGAAGTATAGGCACGGCCTTATCACACTGAGTAAATTCAGGTGGTTAATTAATAATTGCAGCGCATAAACTCACGTTGACAGCATGCACTCAATATAGCAGTTTTAGAATAGCGTACGCTAAGTTAGCGTTTGCGGCCCGCTATTTCTGTCACTTAACGGGAGGCCGCAAGCGATTAGCGTTAGACGCATGCGCAGTTGCGCGAAAAGCCAACGCAAAGCTTTGCGTACGCTGTTCTAAAACTGCCTAATATTAAATAATACGCAAGAGTGTGTCGAACATAGCAAAACGATTACTATCCCCGACAGTGCATCTTGACAAACCTTCATAGGTTTCTTACTCTGTCCACATTAGCATTAGTAAACCGGCTTCGTGTTGTCTATCAGACCAGCGTCATCGAGGTTAACCTGCTAATCCATAATCACATGCTACTGGCAGTAGCGTTAACCGAACACCATAACGGTTCACCAGATTTGCCATAACATTTAAATGTTTACGTGCTACGCAGAGTGCCGAGTGTTTACTTTGTTCGATCGAGCAACAAACTAAAGCCACCTGTGCTGTCGCGATACGCTGCACGAGTTTGAACAGCCATGCACACAAACGACAACACAGTAAAACCGCTTCTTATTGACCGCACAACTGAACGAATATGCAAATAGACCGTGTTACCTGCGTATTCGAGAAGTTGTGCATGAACACTGGTTAGCACCGTCACGCACTGAACACTGGTTAATACCGTCACACACTTTACGTCGCTCTTCGACTGGCATCTTTTCGATCAAAATAATGAACGTGGGACATTCAGGTGGAAACATGACAACGGCTCACAAGCTTAGCGTGGCCAGTAGTGAGTTATCTGCACTGCCTATCAACGGAGATACGCGTAACCTACCCAGGATCGTCCGTGAAGAGCTCCTCCAAAACTGTGTGAAGTGAGTCTCCTCGTACAGCCTGAGTGCAGCGCTAAGGTCTTCCAGCGAAGAAAATTTTGCCCCAACTTCCATGACAGGGGGCGTCAAGGTAACGTAACCTGAATGGTCAACGTCCACGGTTGTCGGTAAGCTAACGTAGCCCGCGTGATCGCCATCCATGGTAATGCAGCTGAAGATTTCATTCACTACACACTAACTGCACAAGCCGACGGCGCCTTCGCCATCTTCGTACAGAAGCGATGTGATGATGCCGATGGCATCGGTGGTTGCTGTAATTGGGTGGGTTGGCTAAAGAAAAATAGTATACAATACTAAAAAAACTTGTCACTGAGGTCTCATAGCATTTTAACCATAACTGCTTCTAGCGCTAGATGAAATTTTGTCCCCACATCGTGACACTAACAAGTTTTAAAGAAGTACACGTACAGAAATTAATTGGTTTTAAATGAAATAGACTGTGCTAAATTTTTGTAGCATTGCATTCATTTATGCGAAGGACAACCGAAAGTGAAACTAGTCAACATCGTGGTGATGTGTATTTTGAATGTTAGCCCGCTGCTATCTTACGAGCCTACGAGCTGTTCATTATTACAACTTGTTAGAAATATTACCAAATCAGTAAATTGCGGCTTATTCGAAACGTCTCAATTAGTTAAGGCGTGGTCAAGACACAAGACATTTTTTACTAGCTTATGTTCTCTTCCTGCACATGGAAATACGCAGCGCATGAAAAGCAAAACTTGCGGGTCGTGTGCAGAAGCCGGTTGTTGTTGCTGTGTTGGTTGTATCGCGTCTATCGTGCGATTTGTCTAACGTGGGTGCGTCGAGGCGTCAAGGAGCATCGAGTAGCAGCAGTAGCAGTACTGGGGTTAGTAGCTTAGTAGCATTTCTGTACTAGCTGTTGTTGTGGGCTGTCATCATGTCGGCGGGAGGACCAAGCGATGCCACCCAGGGCAAGGTCAGTTGCTCGTCCTAGTATTTCTTGCCGGCTGTGTTATCTTTATCACGGCACTTACAGCATGCCACTTTGACGCGTCGAGTCCCACCTGCTGTTCTGGAGTATGCCAGGAAACGGGCAATGGAAATTTAACTTCTTGGATAACTGTGCAATATATGTCAAGAACGGAGTTCCCGAGTTTTTATTTTGGGGCTGCGTGACGCGTGTGACTGACACCGTCATATGCAAATCGCCTTCTTGAAATGCTTGTTTTCGGAAAATACAGTAGTTTCGCTTGCCCCTATCTTGACGTATATGTAAAAAGGTGCCTGGTGAAATCATAAGTTTACTTCAAGAAAGACGCACGCTTTTCTTTTTGTGCATCACTATGCGCACATGTGATCTTAATTTTATTGCATGATTTGACGGGACGCATGATTTATCGATTGCCGAAACATTGCATTTCTATTTCATTGAACTTCTAGGCTCCTTGCGATGCAGTTTGCCGCATGCGACTGCAGCGCCATGATGCACACCCTAGCGAGCGGAAGAAGCAAAACTGGGCCGTGGTTTGACTAGGCAGGAAACGCGACGTGCACTCCTCCCTTCAAGTTCGGTCATGATAGGCCGGACTGGGTATTTGGGGAGGGGGAAAGAATGGGGGTGGAGGCGCGCGCCCGCCTCTTTTTACAGCCAGCAGATGTCACCGACACTGAGTTGAGAAATGGGTGGAGTTACTGTATATGCACCCTAAAAGAAGCATATAAACAGTAATCCTGTTAAGCGAGAGTTATGCAACACCAGTTGATGAGTACTCTAGACTAACGGTTTCATTATTGACACTACATGACGTATAGTGAGTAGAGGCAGGATTTTTTAGGCATTAAAAAAGCTGGTTTTAGGCGCCAAAAATAGGCAGGCAAAACATTGTTTTAAGCCTCCAATATTGTAATATAGGCACAATAAACTTTCACATGGAAGCAAGTAATTTCAAACGAAGACGTGCGCAACCTCTATGTACGACAGGAAAACAAAAAAATGTTATTGCTTAAGATGGCACAAAGGGGCCAACAGTTGAACATTAGCTGTGTGATTGTGCTTTGTCCCGCACGGTGAGTCAAGTGTCCACTGTCGAGTCAACACACTCCCGGGTGTCTTTTCGGCATTACTGTGAACGGCAGAGCAGGAGTAGATAGACACATTGCTAAAAGACCAGAAGGGAGGAGTTCCCCCTACTGGCCGGGTAGAATTGCATAGAGCCAATTTTTTCCCCGGCAGTGAACCACTGGTGTAGACAGGCGGAGGGGGGGGGGGGATTCAACCCCCCTCCCAAACTTCTCAGATTTGCATGTGTATATCTGCACGCACCTATACACAAATGCATGCACGAAGACAAAGTATGGTTGAACCCCCCCCCCCCCTTTCCCTGAAAAAACTTTCTGACTATGCTACTGCAGAGTTTACACCTTAAAAAGTAAATTTATTACACATTAAAAAGTAAAAAGCACATCACATTTTTCTTGAGTTTTTTTGTTGTGGTTGCTCTTCACTCTCCTTTCCACTGACAAGGGCGTCCGCAGAAATTTTTCCAGGGGGGTGCATCCATTGGGGGGGGGGGGGGGTTCAATACCGTGACTCGACCGGCAAGGTTAGTCAATAATATGTAATAATGTGCAAAGTTGGCTGGCAATCCTGAAGGCCGTTTCACACGGATATGCGGACATTTTGTGTGCTAACCAACGTGTGCAGCTTATTGCTACTGCATAGAAAGATATTATCCGAAATTCCAGGGGGGGGCAACCGCCCCCCCTTGCACCCCCCTCCGGACGCCCATGTCCACTGATAGCTCTCCGCGGGTTCACATTCGCCAATCGCTCGCGCCATGTGAGAGCGGCGGCAAATGTTCGCCTGCATGTCCCACTTCACTGCTGCTAGTGGTTGTTTCCGGGAGTTGGTTTAACTAGAGGGCTAGATTGAACCCCATAGTTCCGAACAGTCAGTGTTGTGCGGTAACATGAATAATGGTCTCAAATTGTACCCGGGAGCGAAACATGAGGCTAAATAGTGTTCATAAAAGTGCCAATTTTTAAATTAGGCATTTATAGCCATTTGCAAGTATTTAGGCACGAACGCCAAAAATAGGCATTTATAGGTACTAAAAATGTCATAAAAGCCCTTATTAATAATTCATGCTCATATGTCAAAATGGCGCGATAGGAGCACAAGGAACGAAATAAGCATTTGCCTAAAATCCTGTATAATAATGAGGTCGACATACGTGCACAGACAGAGACAGACAGGGCACTACTGAAAATGGAATAAAGTATGGTAATTTTATTCTTTTGAGTTTCTTGAGCAATATTAGTTGCATGGGGGGGGGGGGGGTATATAGTCGCAGGTTCCAAAATTTCTATTATAACTCTGATATATTAACACTGTGAAAAACCTTAGTGACAGACAGATTTATGAAAGATGTGGATCGATGTAAAATTTTCGTACAGGTTGACAAAGCTGGCAGCCACTGTCTAAGTCATCTTGAAAACGTGATGCAACACCCTGGTTGAGCATGAATGGAAACATCTGAACTAACCGGTTTCTGTGGGACTTATAAGTTGTATACAATGCTCTTTAACCCTTTTCAGACGCCACCTGTGGAGAACTTTCTATAAATGCGTGACATCAGTATAATGTTATTTTGAGGCACTCGATATTCTATTGCAACAAAAATAATGTCATAATATGCTAATTTTAGTGTTTTATATTCCCAATTAAATATCTATTTATTCTGAAGTCATTCATGCCTTGTTTTTGCATAAATAGAATCAAATCTCAGGCTAGGAATATAGTGTGCATTCGTTTTCGGTTATGTCAATTCTGAGCAAACAAAAATTGTACTTGAGACGTGGCTCGCGGGAAGCGGCACGTCGAACGGCTCGTCGAACGTGGTAGTGCCTTCAGCAAAGTAATCGTGTGCAACAATGCACTGCGAAATGAAGACAGATTTATTATGCAGGAAGGCCAATTCATCTAAAGCTCAATGTATCTGGCTGTTTCTTAGCCACTAGTCAATACAACTAACAAAAACAAGTGGCATGCACAATTGTGTACATAGCGTGTCAAAGGGTTAATTCACAGGTGCTTGTTTTCTGTATGCAAATAACTGTTTCTGTCGTGGCTGTGGCCGGAATTGGAGTAACGGCAACCAGGGTAACGAGATAACTGTTTATTAGTACATGCTATGCAACCACCGTAATGGTAGTGATGGCCGCGCCGATCTGCGGTTCTTCCCGCCAATGCGTCCGCTTCACTTCGTTGCCGCTCGGGGCGCTGATATCGGTGGTGCCCACGACACCCCCCTTTCTTAAAGGATTGAGTCCTACAAGTCCAGGCAGTCTGGTTTCCTGCAAACACGCCCACTTCTTGTGGAGCTCACGCCTCGCAGAGGTTGCAGGTGCCTTGCCGTGCGTCTTGCAGGCCCTCTGTCAGTTGCACAATGTAGGCCCTTTGTTGTGGCGCTGACTGTGTCACCATGCCATGTGATGCAGCTCCAGTGATGATGCGTACAGCTGTGCCCGGTGATAAGCGTCCTCGGCCCTGTGCCTTGTGCCAGATGTCGTATGTTGCTTTTCTTGCACTCTATAGGCTTCGTTCTTTTTTCTGAACTCGCTGTCATCCCACTTTGGGGCTAGCATTCTTGGAGTGGTTGGTATTGTGGTGTTTAGGCGACGGCCCATTAGTAGTTCTCCCGGTGAAAACCCTTCCATGCCAGGTGAGGCTCTTTAGGCAAGCAGGGCTTCGTTTATGTTTGAGGTCTTCCTCAGAAGCTGCTTTGCTGTCTGCACGGCTCTCTCAGCCATACCGTTGCTCTGCGCATAGTAAGGGCTTGAGGTCGTGTGTGTGGCTCCCCAGCGCTGCACCAGTTCCTTGAATTCCGCAGAAGTGAACTGCGGGCCATTGTCTGTGCGTATTGTCATCGGAACACCAAATCGTGCAAATATTGGTTCCAGGACTTGGGCGATGTCTTTTGTAGTTGTTCTCTTCAGCTGCTCCAGCTCGATAAATCGGGAGTAGTAATCCACTACCACGACATACTCCTTCCCCTCCAGCGTGAAGAGATCGATGCCGACCGTTTCCCAAGGGTGGGCGGGCAATGGAGTTAGAAGCAGGGGCTCGGTTCCTGGCTTTCTGTGCTCCTGACAGGTTGGACATTTGTCCACGAAGTCTTTGATATGCTTCCCTATGCTTGGCCACCATACACTTTCTCTTGCCCTTGCTCGACACCCTGTTGTGCCCAAGTGGCCTGCATGGAGTTTTTCGGGAACTTCGACCCTCATGTCTGGTGGGATGATTATTCTGTCACCTTTGAAGAGCAGACCATCAACGAGTGAAATTTCACTCGCCACTCAGGGGACAGCCCATGCACCGTTGGCCAAGACGTTGTGCAGAAAGTGGCTACCTTGGAGAGTGTTTTGTCTGTCTGGATGCTGGTTCTGATTCTGTTGAGCATGTGATTTGAAGCAAGGAGCTGTTCAAGCACCAACTCTTCGAACTCGTGCACTGCAGCCTCGAGTTTTCTCTCATCTTCGTCGGCTGGCTCTTTTTAACGGCTTCCGTGAGAGAAGATCCGCTGTGTAGAGTTTGTTGCCAGGAGTGTGGGACATGGTCTAGTCGTACTCCAAAAGACGCATCCTAAAACGCTGTAGGCGAGGACTTAGCTCATCGAGACGTTTGGTCATCAGTAGCGGCACTAGGGGTTTGTGGTCTGTCTCCACATGAAAGGTTTATCCTAACAGGTACTTGCGGATATGTTCACAAGCCCATGTGATTGCCAGAGCCTCCTTTTCGATTTGGACATCTCGTTTGCTCAGTCACCGTGAGGGAGCGTGATGCATATGCCACCGGTAAGAGTCTTTGTTGCGACTGCTGTAGTAGTACCGCCCCAAGACCATATGAGGAAGCGTCCACAGACACTGTATGAGGCAGCTGAGCATTGTAGTGAGTGAGAATCGGTGTCCTGCTTAAAGCTTGCTTGAGTTTGTCAAAACTCTGCTGGTTGAACTGGACCCCAGTGCCATTCAGCATCTTGGTGTAGCAAGTCTCTGAGAGGCTTCGTAAAGTCCGCTAGTTCTGGGAGGAATTTCGCCAGATGGTTTGCAGAGCCCAGCAAAGACCTGACTTCTGACACATCACGTGGTGGGTCGAGCTGGGTTATGGCACTGACATTTCCTGGGTCAGCGCTGATTCCTGTTGCAGATACGACGTGTCCTAAGAAAGTTACTTGCGTTTGGCGAAAAGAGCACTTGTCGGTGTTGAGAGTAACACCTGCATCTTCCAGCTTCTTCAGCACCAGCCGTAGGTTGGTGTCATGTTCCTCGGTTGCCTTTCCTGAGATTATGATGTCGTCTTGCAGACAACTCACACCGTCTAGTCCTTCGAGTATGCGGAGCATCTCTCGTTGGTAGAACTCCGGTGCCGTGGAGGTCCCAAAAGGAAGCCTCAGGGACTGGAACCTCTCAACTGGTGTGATGAAGGTGGTGTATTAACGAGAGTCCTTGGCCAGGGGAACCTGCCAGTATCCTGCTCGTGCGTCTAGACGGCTGAAAACGGTTGCACCAGCAAGTTTTGCAAGACACTCATCCACTGTAGGCATAAGCACGCGTTCACGTAATATTTGTAGATTCAGCTGGCCATAGTCAACGCAGATGCGCAGCTCATTGTTCTTCTTATGTGCAACGACCATTGGGAAACACCATTCGGTCGCATGCTCAATCTTCCGGACGACTCTCATGTCCTCCATCCTTTTCAGCTCTTTCTTCACAAGTGGAAGCAGCGGAAGTGGCACGCGCCTCGGGTAGGTGACTGCGTATGGCTTGGCATCATTTCTGACTTTGATGTGGTACTCTGTCTTCATGAATCAAAGCCCGGAAGTTAGCCTGGGGTAAGATGCCAAAAAGTCCGGAACATCCGTTGCTTGTGCGCGAGTTTCAGCTAACTCGAGAGGGCGTTGAAGAATCCCTAGTGCTTCTATAGCCGGTCAACTAAGCAGCGCTTCTTTGAGTCCTTTGATGATGAAGACTGTTTCTTGGATTTCGGTGTTGCGCCAGGCGACTGTCGCGTCGACGTATCCAACAGTGGCTATCGTCGTCTGACCTGGGCCTATCAACAGCTGTTGCGTTGGCTTGATGGGCCCCATGACGTTGTCGTACTGGTCATGTGCGATCGCAGTCACGTCCGCGCCGGTGTCGACCTTGAAGGTGAAAGGCGACTTGTTCAGAGTTGCAGTAATCCGCCACGGTGTATTTGCTTCCACAGTCATTTCGCCTAAATATAGCTCTTGTCCTTTAGGCCATTCTCGGGAGCTCGGGAAACCGTCCTACGGCTTTGAGGGGCACACACACGCATAGTGGCCCTTTTTCCCGCAATGGTTGCAAGTCTTGTTCACCGCGGGGCACTGTACCTTCGTGTGGTCGCGCACATTTCCACACCATTTGTAACGTTCGTCTCCCTTCTTGCCCATGCGTTGCGGGCAGGCCCATAGCCAGGAATTTCTTTCGGGAGGGGCCCCACTTGCTGAAAACCTTGACCATTTGAGAAAAACGCCTATTTTCATTATTTATGTTTGGTAAAACATCATGTATTATATAATCCCCTCCCCCCTCCCCCCCGGCTACGGGCCTGGTTGTGGGCGTGACCTGGAGGGTGCCTTTGTTTCATTCCGACGATTTTTTGAGTTTGCCTGGCTGTGTAGTTCGCCGACGTCGAGGGTGGACTGTCCGATGGAGCGTATTTCTTTGTGTTGCTGCTTCACGCTCTCTGAATTGCAGCAGCTGTGATCGCCTTCTCGAGCGTGAGTTCGGGGTCAAGTTACAGCCTCTCGCTGAGTTTCACATCTCGTAGGCCCACTACGAGCCTGTCCCGTATCAATTCGTCTTTGAGAGTTCCGTAATCGCATCTTTCAGCCATCTTGAACAGCTCGGTCGCGAACGTGTTGACATTTTCGTGCGGCTCTTGTTTCCGAGAGTTGAACCGCGCTCTCTCATAGATGACGTTCTTTCTGATGACAAGTCCATACTTTTCTTCTAATGGAACATTTGTTGAGCAGGCAAAGGTACCCTGTCAGGAACAGAAGGGGAATCAAGTGCTTCTTTTATTCGTTCTACACAGCCTAATGAAGCCAAGGAAGGTATAAGGGGCATTACTTGTGGTCTGTGTAGTGTAGTAATTATGACATAAATGTCAAAGAAATTAAAGTAGATGAAAAGACAACTTGCCACCGCTAGGAACCGAACCTACGACCTTTGGATAATGCGTCTGATGCTCTACCAATTGAGCTACGGGGGCAGTTGACCTCCCATTCATTTTATTTGATACTTCTGTGCGTGTAATCCTTGGAGTGTTAGTCAACGCCTCTTATACCCATGACGGCGAGTGTGGAACACTTTTTTGCCAGCTGGCATCACGTAGCATGTGATATTTTTACGAGCTGGCAGCTGACCAATAAACCTTCACATACTACCTGAAGGCATCAAGTCAGCCGGAACAAGGCCCTCGCTATGAATGAATGAAAGAAGGGGAATGGATCAAAGGCTCATTTCTTTTTTTTTTACATTCGACAAAACCTAATGAAAGCAACAGACAATGAAGCAAAATAAGGTATAGGGGACGTTATTTGCAGTCTTTTAACTGTAGTGTAGTAATCATTACATAAATGGGAAGAAATTAAAGTTGACAAAAAGACAGCTTGTCACCAGTAGAAACGGAACCTACGACCTTCAGATAACGCATCCGATGCTCTACCACTTGAGCTACGGCGGCGGTCATCCTCCAGTCGACTTTATTCGGTGTTTCCATGCGTGTATACTCGATTCTACCGCGCCCTCGATTGTAACGCGCACCCGTTTTCCGCGACCAAAAAAAAAAAAATAAAGTAATACATCGATTGTAACGCGCACCCATTTTGCGTGAGAGAAAAGAACAAGAAAAGTTCGTAGTAGTCAAACTTCACCCATTCAGAAGAACAAGTACTTGGGTTTTAAAGAAGTAAAGTTTCAAAAAAGTAAAACACAAAGTCGAAAAGCGGGCCTTGCCGCTAAAACTGTCACCACTACGGCGGCGATACGAGTCGCGTAATGGATCAGTCCTCGTCGCTGTCGGACAACTCCTTGTCGCTGTCAACGCTCTTCGATTTCGGGAAACCGGCCCTGCTTTGGTCCACTGAAACCTTTTCGTGAAGCTTTGCTGTAAAAAATCTTCTGCTTCTGTTTGCGCCAGTCTTGCACGCACGTTTCGGGAACTCCGAACGACCGCGATGCGGCCCGATTTCCGTCCGTCTCTGCACATGAAATAACTGTTCTTTTAAATGCGGCATCGTGGTGCACTCGTCGAGTATTTGGAGTCGGCACTTCCACGCCGTCGATACGAACGCAGAACGGGATGACAATCTCCTCAGCACACGAGAAATGGCCACGGCGCGTAGCAACGTTTATAGATATCTATAAACGTTGGCGCGTAGGAGGCGGCCATTTTGAAATGCCGATGGCAATATGATAACCGTGTTTCTTTTTTTTTTTTTTTTTCGGTACTCGATTCTAACGCGCATGCGATTTTTGGACTCGTTTTACCGGAAAAAAGGTGCGCGTTAGATTCGAGTAAATACGTAATCCTGGGAGTGTTAGGTTTGGTCCCTACCGGCGGCAAGTTGTCCTTTCGTCCACTTTAATTCCTTTACACCTGTGTCATATACACCGTTAAAACTCAATCTAACGAAACTAGATTTTATGAAGTTCCTGATCTAACGAAGAAATTTTAATTCCCCAGCAGGTACCCATAAAATTAAATGTTGTCGTCAACCCGAATTAACAAAATTATCTTAAAGGGGCCCTCCAACACTCTTCAACGCCCCATTTTTTACTCGTGGATTGCTTAGACTGACCGACAGATTAGTGCAGCAAGAACGGCAGCGATAGTGGCACACAGTCCGAAGTTATTCGATCCAGAATATTCAAAATACAAGGGAAAAAATGCCTACCCTCAACTCGATTTTTGCGGGGTCATATGACCGCATTTCACTCTCCTTTTGACGTTTCAGAGAGCCCTAATGAAATAAGCTGAAAGCTCCTACGTAGAGGAAGCTTGCGCACCATTGTTGCTTGTCTTTTCCAACGTATCGTTGACGTTGCCATAGTAACAAATGTGGTGCCCGACGCCTGATTTGTCAGAACTTGAACGGGTGCTACTGCTTCGAAGCGAGGCTTTGTCTGCTGTTCCTTACAACGACATTCCATGTCATTCCCTCCTCTCATTCTGAGAAGGGAATTTGTGGAGCGGCAAGGGCGGTGAATCACGGTCGCCCCTACGCGGGTTGTTCGGTGAGCAGCCCAACGAATTACAAGGTCATTCAACGAAGAGGATACCGCTTCAGCAATCAAGAGCCTACCGCACATGCGAAAAGAGGCAGCTCGCAAACGTACAGACGCAAAAAGAGGGAAGAGGGAGAAGCTTTTCGTATGGACATCCGACCAGTGCAGCTAAAAAAACCAGAGGCAAAATGGCAGCCAGCGCCACTGTCGTCTTGTGGTTGTAGTGATCTTTTTTTGTTGTCACGCGTCTATTTGGAGTTCATCGAAAAAGCACAGAAAAGAAAAACGAAACCCAATAGTAATCTCAGCTTTGATGCCATGCCATGATCACTTCTAACGTTACGTTTATCCAATCGTTGGGGGCGTGCATCGTCGTCATTTCCGCCCGCAATAGTTCTGGCGAGCGCCACTACGTGCTGATGCGGTCAGCAGCGATGTGGTGACTTTATTAAAATACTAAATCATTTGATATCGGTGCTTAGACCTATGCTAAAATTATACCCAGCCATCAGTCTGCGCAACCCGCAAGTAAAAAATGGGGTCCTGAATAGTGTTAGAGAGCCCCTTTAACACTAAACCAAATTTAATAAAGCTTTTTCTGAAATAAATGAGTTAAAAAAGTGTTGATTTCCTTCTAATTTTGGCATAGACGAGTTTTTCTTTCAGCGTGCGCTCTAACACCATCACGTTAAAACATCTACCTGTCATAGCTTCACGTGGCCATCTACCAGGCCTGCATTGCCTACACATGGGAGGCTCCATCACGGGACTGCCCTCACAGACTTTTCACACGCACAGGCGGGTGTTACTGGCAAATACAATGCCATGGTAGCTTTTTGGTGTCGCTACGTTACAGTTTTATATTTTGAAGCATCGAAAAATTCTTTTCTCGATTTTAGGAACTTCTTGATTTAACTAAATAATTCTAGCGTCATCTCTTCGTTAAATCAGTTTCAACTGTAATTACTACACTACAGTTAAACACCACAAATAATGTGCCATATATACCTTCCTTGGCTTCATTGTCTGTTGATTTAACTAGCCTGTCGGGAACAGTTTTTTTCTCCCATCACAGTGGTAGTTTAATCTATTTATGCCGTTTTGTTCAAAAACATTTATGCCTGCGTGTGTGCGTATTTTTGCTTTTAGCACCTCAGAATTCTTTATCTTGGGAGGGGGTGGTGGCACTCTTACTGTTTTGAAAGTACATTTTTGTTTCTGCAAGACCTTGGTAAGTGTTGCTAATAATGCCCTTGGTAATGTGACTTATAGGGGCCCTGCAACACTTTTCTGTGTTCTAATGGCATAGTCTCGCTATTAGAGAACGACGCTTCATGAATCTCATGCTGCAAAAATTTTTAGAATCCATCAAGTATGAGCGAAGTGACAGGGATTTGTCGCACGCTTCAAGCGCTTTCTCTCTCCTCTCGTACCAGCGAGCGCACTGAAGGCTACACAGGGAGGGGGATGACAAGGGGGCAAGAAGATGCTGCCCTTCGTCAGAGCACATCATGACCTTGAGCACTTTCTTTTCTTTTTTCTTCAAACGTCCGACTAACTGTCATTGTGATCGTGAGCGCCGCGCCCGCACGCTGGCACATGGCGGCATCCTGTGGCGACCACGGTAACTATTCCGCTCAATATGCCCAAATCAGCCAATGCCGGTGACTTTGGGTATATGGCACAGTAATTTGGGTATATGGCATCATTTGTAGAGAGAAGGGGGAGCGATTTCTAGCTGACTTTGAGAATTGTAAATTCCAGGCCGTGTGCTGTGCTATAATGTAATGTTTGGTTCGCGTGTTCTCGGGAGCCTTCACTACCGATCGGCAGCGTTTTCTGACCATGTTCAAAAAGTGTTGCAGGGCCCTTTTAACAAGTTCTTACTATGTCAGTGCTAGTTGAGCTCTTGAGGTCCTCTTGTCATCTGACTGACGCTGCTTTGCAGTGGCAGAGGAAAGAAATTGCAACAAGTAATAGTATATGCATGAATAATCATTATGTCAAAACCATGATACGATTATGAGGCAGACCGTTGTGGGTCACTAATTTCGACCAGAATTATTTCTACCACCTGTACTTTCATAGATTTGCACACAGCAAGGAATTTAAAGTTATGTTTGAAAGACAGCTAGAAATCGCTCTTTTCTCTTGGCAAATTCAGTGATGGACTGGCCCGACAATGTCATAGGTGGAAAAACACTTGTTAAAATGGCTGATTGGACGAGATGGTGATTCATAATATTTAAAATACGAGTGCATAACATGCACGCTCGTATTTAAATATTAAGGAAAAACACTGTCATTGGGTGATTTGCACATTCGTGTGCTGCATAGTTCCTGCGGCCGCCAGATACTCGCACGGCACTCTATAGTGCTAGAATTACACCACTGCACTTGTGATTATGCCAAAAGGGAGGAAACTCGTTTAAAGGAAGAACAAAAAAAAAACAGTGCTCAAGGTCATAATGTGCGCTGACCTACAGACGTAGGCCATTTGTCATCCCCCTCCCCCTGTGAAGCTTTCAGCATGCTGGTTGGGATAAAAGGTTGCATGCTTGATGCGTGTGGCAAATCCCTGTAACTCCGCTCGTACTTGATGGATTCCAAAAATTTTTGCGGCAATGGATTCCTGAGCTCATTCAATGATTACTTTAAAAAGTGTTGCAGGGCCCCTTTAAATATTAAGTCTTTCAGTATATGAGTGTGAATTCAGTGTTAAAAGATGTTTAGTACTGTTTTTATAGTGCCTATAAATATGTTACATGATATGATCACTTGGTAATGTGCTCGAATCGGGCCTAGTCAATTTTGGCAATGGGCCAGGTTGGTTTTCATTGACATTGAAACGTGACATCATCATGTGGGTTTCTTTTGCCATTGGATGTTGACATTGGAGTGATGCCATATGCTCAGCAGATTTTCTGCTTCATGGTACATTAGGTTTCACATTAAAAAGCGAATGGAGCCATGATGGGGCTTCAAAGTAGTGTCCTCTGCAAAGCTCTGTGATGTGGACAGGGAATTGAGACCTCCAATATTTTGTTATGCTAAAAGATGCTGACACGAGGTTGTATACAAGTGTATTTACACATGGCCAAAAGGCAGCGGCCCACACTAGCTTCAAATTCTTGTCTTTTCCACACAACTGGCTACTTGTCTTCGTCACTGACCTGCACTATTGAACTCTTAAGCATAATAATATATTACTGCTTTTATAACTTTTTAAAAAACTTATGAGGATGTAAACTATTTAAGGTTTCTTTTCTTATTGGAATGTTTGTCGACATGGATTTTAGCTTGCCTGAACAGTTTAGCAACTGTGTGAGTGTATCTTGTGTCTTTTGTGCTTGCTCTACGACTCCATGAGATGTCTCATTGTTAGAAACTTTGGCTATTATATCTACAAAATATGCTCATTGTGTCAACTCATAATTGTCTATCCAATTTAGCCTTTCATTATTTGGTCAAATATTGCTATATCATTTTCCTGCTTGAATTGACCTTGCAGCGTGAGATGCGACATCATCCGAGCCACGTTCTAGCCACTCATGAAAGGCAAAAGTGTTCGAAAATGGAAAGGATTGCCACAAAATACAACCCATGTACGAACAGGATGTTCCCACTTGCCAAATCTGCAATAAATTAGCTTTTTAATTTCTTTTATTGCATCATCAATCCTTTTTTTTCTGCAGCCCATTCAGTGCAAGGCTGCAGTTGCCTGGGAACCTTCAAAGCCACTTACAATCGAGACTGTTGAAGTCGCCGTGCCAAAGGAGAGAGAAGTCCGCATCAAGGTACTTTTTGTCATTTTGTGTCTGCATTTTGTGTTCTACATTTCGTGTCTCCCTTTCATTTTGCAAGAAATGGTGCAAGATCCAGGAGATTGAGAAACGGAGTCTTATGTTCTGGGATTTACATCATACATGCTTACTTCTAGGTGTCTGTCACCTGCTGAAGGGCTATTTAGTGGGGCACTGTTTTTAAGTCTAAAAAATGCTTTGGGATAAGTGTCGTGCCTCTTCCAAATATATTAACGTGATAATTTTTATAAATACCTAGTACAAGCTGAGATTATTACAAGTGCTCTGTTTACCATTCCCACCTGTGCTCAGTGCCCTCCTTCCCAAGGGAGTGGAGTGTCACCACTGATGCTGTTGTGTTGCATTTCATCCCTTTAAAACATGGGTCTTCAACTACTACAGCCTGTTACACAACAGTTGGAAGGAACGCACTGGTACAGACTTCTTGCCTGTTTTTTTTTTTTTTTTTGACACTGTAAATAGCAGCTCTCTATGGGAATCTGCCCGATGTCTGTGATAGCTGCTGGCTGGCCCACTGCATCTATTTGAACTGGTGGTATTTAGATAGAAGTCAACTTGGTGCTCTGCTAGTGAACTCTATGCATTGTGCGCTGCAAAGTTTGGCAGAGGTCTTCACAGCTGAGTCTTCTGTTAATGGAATGTGTTTCCTCATCAAGGCTCAGCTAATAAGAAAATTGACACCACCCCTGCAGCTTTGCTAAGATTGGTTCAGTAGCATAAATGATTTGCTACTCATAAACAATTTAGCAAAAGTTACATTTTTTAATAGTAATTACTTGATATTGTAGAGTTTGTTAGAGTTGCTCATGTAAATTTTCTGTTTAGAGGAGGGAGAAAGTGACAAGATCTGCTAATGTCTTCAGCATTTGTTTTCCGTCATTGCTGCTTGCAAAATTAGTTCATTTTAATGATTAATGTCAGTGCATATCGCACAGACAGGTTGAAAAACACGCTAGAACTGACCTCTGTCCTTTTTGCTTGTGCTGTTCCGAGCCTTCAACCTTTTTCATGTCATGAACATAAAATATTTTTAGTAAAAATGGCCATGGAATGAGCTTTGCGTCTTCAACAGTACGTTACCTTTTCTTGCACTATTATGGACAAGCTGGTTTGATCTTGGTACAGCTCACATCCCGTTGGGGAGCAAAAGCACGAGAAAGCTCATTTGCGTGGAGGAGTTTAAAGATGTTGGCCAAATGGACCCACAGTAACACACTGTGGCCATTTTTGGTCAATTCGGTATAACAATGTGGCATGGAAGAGGCTAAACTGAGCCTTAAAAGGGCCCTGCAGTGCCTTCTGTACATAGTCAGAAAATTTTGCCAGTCTGTAGTCAAAGCTCCGGTGAAAATGTGAGCCAGATATAATTGCACTGCATGCGCCATGGAAGATACAATTTCGTGTCAAAAACAGGTGGAAATCACTTCCTCTCTCTTTTGGAATGTCGTCACAAGCTATGCAGCAAGCAGGCCCAACAGGTCTTTGCTGATTTTGTGATTGTGAAACATTCTCAGGAATACTTCTATGGTTTGTTTTTACTTCTTGAGGAAGTTTTATATATTTCTCCAAAACAACAAAAGCAACAGAAAAGTATGTCATCATTGTACTACTAGTCTAAATCGGCCATCGTCTGCTTAATGTTTTGTTTTATCCTGTATTCATGTGAGGCAGTACCTAGTGCTCTCTCAAACACTAAGTGCCTGATTCGGTCTCTTGTCTTGTATTGAGACTGTTATGACGACAATTACCAACACATGTCGTTGCCTCCAAAATGACCAGTACACTTGCCAGCACACTCCAGCTCTCTTTTATGAACCTTGCGAGCTAGACGCTTTGGCAGACATATCTTCATGTTTAGGTAATTGAAAGTGCTTTGAAATGTGCAATGTGGATTTAACTACTATCCACCAGTGTTTCTGGTGCAGGAAGAAGCCAGTTCACACCAGGTACTCTCATAGATTGGTCAAATGGCAACGTGCAAGCTTGCGCTTAAGCATGATAATTGCGTGTCTTTTCGTTTCCTGCATCATGTATATAGTGTAGTAGCAGTAAACTGTAGTTGTGTAGATACCATGGCCAGCAAATTTGTTGCCACACTAATCTGAACCAGAAGTAGTGGCCTAGCACATTCGAGGAAATAATTGCAGCAGATTCAACGCATGCTGTTGGAATCTACATACAGCAAAGTTACTTTGCACCATTGTCTTTCACCCAGCACTCAGATGCACACAATGCGACATGTGTTCCTGGAGGGCCTCTTTCACACTTTCTGTTATAGTGTCTGTTGAACATGATGTAAATGATCATTTGTGACCAAACTTGTTGGAGGCCTTCGTTAGGTAACCCATAACTGGAAGTGAAGTGGAAACCAGAAATGGATTAAAGAGTCTGATGATGTAGACAAAGTGGATTAAGTGGCTGGAAGTAGAAACCAGGTAGCTTCCAGTGCTCACTGGTCGGGATAAAAGAACAGAGCAAGTACTAAGAGCCTGAAATAATTACCTTTAACTCCTCTTGGATTTGTCGGATTAAAAAAAAATTTTGCAGAAAGATTTGTGAGGCAATAGAATGACCTTACAGTAGTGAGTTCATTCTATGATTTAGAAAGGTGTTGCAAGGCCCCTTTGCCAGCTTTCTTATCTACAGAAGGACTTAAGTCTCTCATTGATGTACTTTTTCAGCATCTATATTTATGTCCTTTCGTATTCACTTAATCTTTTATTTCTACTTTTGCCATTCTCTGTTTTGTCATCCTGCATCTATTTCTATGACTTTTGGACAGTTGGTTGTCCACTGAGAAGTAGACATCAACTCTTTTTCTCTCTCTCTCTCTCTCTCTTTTTGTGCTTCTCTGTAAATGCAATGACTTACTTCTACTGAAAATTTTTCTGTGAATGACCTTTTTCAGTCTTGCTTTTCCAGGTTCTGCACACGGGTGTCTGCCACACAGATGCTTACACTCTTGGAGGCTTGGATCCTGAAGGTGCATTTCCTTGCATTTTAGGCCACGAAGGTGGTGGCATTGTTGAGAGTGTTGGGCCCAATGTCAAGGGCTTCAAGCCAGGTACGTTAGCAAATCACTCTTAGGTTGCACATAGGTTTAGAAGAACAGATATTTGGGCAAGTTTGTCTCCCAGCCAGTTCGAAGCACCATTCAAACTCCAGCTTACAAAACGGTTTGAAGTGAGCACTCATCTTGTCTAGTTCTCCTTTCTTATGTATCTTGTGTGTTATGTTCTTCCAAGTACCATCATAGGTTACACTGTTCATCTAACTCCGTGTTTCGCAGCTGACTTCTAATCGTTTGACATTCTATATGTTGTTTCATACTCTATGGTCATATTTTCTTGTTCTGAGGCACAAAGTTGCTCTGTTTCTACATTATTGACTCATGTGACGTAACAGGAATATGGGAGTGTGAACAGAGTACAGAATTTAATACGGTGCAAATGAGCAAACGCATGGATTTACCAAGAGCATATCATGGTTAACTCTTCACACATCCAGGTGTAAGAGACATGGCAGTTTTTGAGAGTGCACGTTATTTTTGGTATTTAGCATTCAGTTGTAACGAACATAAGGAGAGTCTTGCATTAGGCAACATGGCAACAACAGTTAAAGCGATCATCACTTATGAAGTCATTGTTCAGCACTGACCAATTACAGTGAAATATCAATAATTCTAACTCGATTAATTCGACTTCTTGCATACTTTAAAAAGGCATTGTTCTCCCATATTTTCTTATGCAAATTAGGCCAGATAATTCAAAGTGATGGCCTGAACCAGCCAGATTTCACCACAAACCCAGTGAAGTAATAGCTTGGCAATACTGATTCTGATTTCACCACAAACCCGGTGAAATGACAGCCTTTCATAGTTGCGAGACAATGCCGCACAGTAGTGTTGAGTTAGTGCCCTAGCCTGATTGTTGCGGGTGTAAAAACCAGTCCACAGTACACCTTGCAGACTGCTGAAGTGAACGCCTGCAGAGGTGTGCTTCACTGCAACATAGCAGTTGGACGGCACACATGGACAACATGTCGCATGCTTTCTCTTCCACTTCGTCCACTCCTCCTACTCCTCGCGGGCATCAGTGTATCCCACGACGTGACCATTCACCCATTCCAATTCATACATGCCTGTAATATGAGTGTGCACCACACTAGCGTGCGCTGTTTCTTTGTTGTGTCGTGCACCATAATCTCGTCTCTTCCACTGCCGTGCATGATCATCTTGGTAGTGTTTGAAAGTTTAGTTTCATTTTTTTCTTCCCACCCTCCTAGCATACAATGGCTGCACATAAAAGCAGGAGAAAGAAATGTAGTAGATGTGGCTCTGACAAAATTAGTGATGTATGTGGACCTATGATTGGCGGTTGCTATGGCAACTTATGCACTGGCGTTGCTGGCAGAGTGCTTGCCTCTAGGACAACTTTGCTAATCTGCTGTTGCTCTATTTGATCACTTCATGGTCATAAACAGTGACGAATCATTGCTCAGTTTAAAATGTTGGTAAGTGAAATCATGTATGGGAAACAAAGAGCAACCTTCGTTATTTGGTCATATGGTGCTTAACACAAAGATCTGTCAAACTGGTGATTGCTATGGACTGAAAAAAATGGAACATGTCGTGCAGTACTGTACCACTTTTTAGCAATACACAAGCTGCACAATTTAGCGTCAGAAAAGCAGAGCCTTATGTTGTTGAGTCATGCAGACATTATGCATGACAATGCAGACGTTGGGTGGGTTCTAGACTCCCCGCAGGGGCGTCTGCGCAAGCAGGCGTTTGGTGTGTAGCGACACCACGGACCCGAGCTAACGGGGGGTTCCGACCCCTCCCACGCCTAGCCGTGCGTGGCTTTGCCGTGTCCGGGGAAAAGGGGATCCTGGGGGTTGAGCCGACGCCGGGTGATTGGACCTTTAAGGCCCCCCGGCAGAGGCAACACACCCCTTTGGCCCCGGCTTCACGTAGACGGCACCCCTGGGCTGACCCACCCAGGGGAAATCGGCAGTCGCCTTTTCCTATCTCTCTCTCTCTACTCACGTCTTCGTCTTTCTCTCTTATTTTGATCTTTCCTGTCTACTCCTCTCTTCCTTTATTTCACTTTTCCTGGCGGCAAGGGTTAACCTTGTGTGGTTATCCAACCTAGGGTAAACCATATTTGGTTATAGTGGCCATGTACAGCTGACGTCCGCGTTTCCTTCCATGTCTCGCTGCGTCCCCTCGTTGGGCTCGATGGTGGGCGGCTGGCATGGCTGCCGAACAACAACCTCTTCTCATGGGATCACCAAACCCTTTCTCCATTGATCGCCCCCCGAAAAGGTGGCGCACCGATGTAAGCCGAGATTCCCTCGTGGAAAAGAAAGACAACTTCCCCAAATACCACGTCATTCACTGCGAAAGCACCGAAAAGAAAGCCACCAACATCTCACCGTTCTTGGTCTCCAGATGCCTAACTGACGCCATTGGCAGTGGTTACAAAGCCACAAAAATGGCAAGCGGGGATCTATTAATCGAAGTTAAGGACAGATCACAGTGCCAGAAACTCAACAACCTAATAGTGTTTGGGGATTGGCCCATATCCGTTACACCGCATCGAACCATGAACACAGTGAAAGGTGTAGTCTCAGACGACGACCTCGTGGATCTCACAGACGAAGAACTGCTTGATGGGTGGAAAAATGAAAATGTTTTACATGTGCAGCGTATCAAAATCAGGCGCAACGACAAGGAACTTCCTACCAGACATCTAATTCTCACATTTGGCTCGAGTACACTCCCGGAAACAGTCGCGACAGGCTATCTAAAACTACGTGTGAGAGCATATATCCCAAATCCCCGGCGCTGTTTTAAGTGCCAGAGATTTGGCCACGCGTCCCAAAGCTGCCGAGGGCAGCTCACTTGCGCAAAGTGCGCCACTACAGGACACTCAACCGATGACTGCAAGACTGAATCGGAGGCCCATTGTGCGAACTGCGATGGCGCCCATCCCGCATACTCCAGAACATGCGCAGCGTGGAAGAGAGAAAAAGAAGTCCTCACAATCAAGGTGACAGAGAATATAAGCTTCCGGGAAGCGCGACAACGTGTTTCACGAGCTTTTCCTCACAAACCATCATTTGCCGATGTAGTGCAACAGGGGGCAGCACTACAACGGCCACAGGCAGTCGCCCATGCCACGCACAGTGTGCTGGGGCGACGGCCACCCGCCCCCGTGGTGGCAGCAGTCAAGAGTGCTCCACCTACCAAGCCACTGATCCAGGCGACTCCAGGGTCGTCGGGTCAAACGACCACGCCTCGCCAGGCGAGGTCGGAAAAACGAACAACCAGCTCGCACACGCGGGCGTCCAGTGTCTCAAACGAGGCAATGGACACAACTCCGGTACCCCTGGTACCGAAAGAACGGCGTAGCTCCTTGGAGTGCGCAAAGAAAACGAAAAAGCCGATAACGGGGCCCGAGAACGGTCCTGTTACTTGAGCTCCAACTTGCCACTGAAACCACAGCCACTTCTTTTCGTACACACAGCACCACTTTGCTTCCAATATGGAAACCCAAATTATACAATGGAACGTCAGAGGACTGCTGAGAAACCTCGACGATATCCAAGAAATTTTACACAAACATACACCAAAAGTGCTGTGTGTACAAGAAACACACTTAAAATCCAAATACACTAACTTTCTACGCAGTTACATTATTTTCCGAAAGGACCGAGATGATGCCATCGCGTCATCCGGTGGTGTAGCAGTGATCGTTAATCCAGGAGTAGCGTGCACACACTTACCACTCCAAACGTCCCTTGAGGCAGTGGCTGTTCGAGTGGTTCTTCTGAACAAACTCGTCACCATTTGCTCTCTTTATATACCTCCGCATCACCCACTGAATAAACATGAATTCCAGTCCTTAATGGATGAACTTCCGGAACCGTATCTGGTCCTTGGGGACTTTAATGCACATAGTGGTCTATGGGGTGACTCTCGGTGCGATGCTCGAGGTCGTCTAATTGAACAGTTCCTCTTCTCTTCCGGCGCATGTCTCTTGAATCAAAAAGAGCCAACATATTATAGCCTTGCCAACAATACGTACTCGTCTATAGACCTCAGCATCACATCTCCATCACTTGTACCTCTACTCAAATGGAAAGTCGTTAATAACCCTTATGGAAGCGACCACTTTCCAATAGTTCTGAGCACACCGATAGCGAATGAATGTCCTCCACAGGTTCCCAAATGGCAAATCGACAAAGCAGATTGGGAACAGTTTCATAAAATGGCTCTCTTAAGTTGGACCGACATGTGTGCTTTAAGCGTGGATGAAGCTGTAGAATACTTTACTGCTTTTTTGATTGATGTAGCAAATAAGTGCATCCCACAAACATCTGGACTGCCCGCGAAAAGACGTGTGCCGTGGTGGAACACTGAGTGTAGAAATGCGCGCAAAAAGCAAAATAAAGCATGGAGGCTGCTTCGGGAATCTCCCACAGCCGAGAATCTGGACAGTTTTAAGAATATAAAGTCCCAAGGCAGGAGAACGCGCCGACAGGCAAGAAGGGAAAGTTGGCAGAAGTTTTTATCGGGCATTAATTCATATACACAGGAGGCCAAAGTCTGGAACATGGTTAGCAGGGTAGCAGGCAGACAAGCACATTCACTTCCTCTAGTAAACACACAAGGCGACAGCTTGGAAGACCAGGCGAACTTCCTAGGTTCACACTTCGAACAGGTGTCGAGCTCGTCGCACTATAGTGAAGCTTTCCAAAGATACAAAACAAGAATCGAAAAACAGAAACTAGAGCGCAAGTCTACAAAACACGAAGCATACAATGAACCTTTCTGCATTGCTGAGCTACAAGCATCGCTTAACTGCTGCAATAATTCCGCCCCAGGCTCCGACCGTGTTGTATACGAAATGCTGAAACACCTGCCATCTGAAACACAAAAAACCCTCCTTTCCCTGTATAATGCTGTTTGGTTTTCCGGCGAGATCCCCTCGGCCTGGAAGGAAGCCATTATTATTCCAATTCTAAAACAGGGCAAGGACCCATCCTCCGTTACGAGCTACAGGCCCATTGCACTAACAAGCTGCCTGTGTAAACTTTTTGAAAAGATGATAAACCGCCGACTTATACATTTCCTCGAAGCAAACAAATCACTTGACCCATACCAGTGCGGTTTTCGAGAGGGTAGATCAACCTCTGACCACCTTATCCGTATCGAGGCACAAATTCGTGACGCTTTTGCCCACAAGCAATTCTTTCTTTCGGTGTTCCTCGATGTGGAAAAGGCTTACGACACCACATGGCGCTTTGGCATACTGCGAGACCTCTCACACTTAGGTGTCCGAGGAAAGATGCTGACCATAATCGAAAGCTATTTGTCCAATCGCACGTTCCGTGTTCGAGTGGGTAATGTCTTGTCCAGAATATTTGTCCAGGAAACTGGAGTGCCTCAAGGTGGTGTCCTGAGTTGCACACTTTTTATTATAAAAATGAATTCGCTACGTCTGTACATTCCACGGAACATGTTTTATTGCACATATGTGGACGACGTGCAGATCGGTTATAAATCGTGCAACCTTTCAATGTGTGAGCGGCAGGTCCAGCTGGGCTTGAACAAGGTCTCTAAATGGGCAGACGAGAATGGGTTTAGACTGAATGCACAAAAAAGCACTTGCGTCCTATTCTCCAGGAAACGAGGCTTTCATCCCGATGCAGACGTTGACCTACATGGTCAGCGTCTGTTGGTAAAAACAGAACACAAGTTCCTAGGGCTAATTCTAGACACAAAACTTACGTTCATACCGCACATTAAGTACATAAAAAACAAGTGCTTTAAAACTATGAATATTCTAAAAGTGTTGTCACGCACTATGTGGGGTAGTGACAGGAAGTGCCTGATGAACATTTATAAAAGCCTTGTACGCACGCGCCTAGATTACGGGGCGATAATCTATCACTCTGCGACACCAAGTGCCTTGAAGATGCTTGACCCAGTCCACCATTTGGGCATTCGTCTTTCTACGGGTGCTTTTCGCACCAGCCCCGTGGAAAGCCTTTACGTTGAATCGAATGAGTGGTCGTTACACCTCCAGAGATCTTACCTATCTTTTGTATATTTCCTCAAGGTGAACGCAAACAATGAACACCCCTCACACACTGCAATTAATGAATTGTCCAGTTCTGAACTTTTTCACAACCGACCTTCGATGAGACAGCCCTACTCACTTCGTGTGAGGGGCCTAGCTGTAGAAACGGGTGTGCCACTTCTCGAACACTGTCTATTGGCTCCCGCTGCACAACTACCGCCGTGGCGGTGGCAGCTTATAGACTGCGATCTTTCCTTCATGGAAGTAACGAAACACGCGCCTATTGCACATATCCGTACCCACTTCCTTGAACTACAACACAAATACACTTGTGCAGAATTCTTTACAGACGCCTCAAAGTCCGATACTTCTGTGTCTTACGCAGCCGTTGGGCCATCCTTTACGGATTCCGGTATTCTACACCCTGAATCAAGTATCTTCACGGCAGAAGCTTACGCGATACTTGCGGCCGTTAAACACATTCATCAATTAAAACTACAAAAGGCAGTTATTTACACAGATTCTCTAAGCGTGGTAAAAGCTTTAAAAACTCTGAAAAGACACAAAAACCCCATCTTTGTCTCGCTGTATTCTCTTTTAAGCACGATCTACGCACTTGAACAACATGTCGTAGTGTGCTGGGTGCCAGGGCACCGCGAGATTCAAGGCAACGTGTTAGCGGACCAGCTAGCAGCATCTGCCCACGAAAACAGTCACAATACATCCTTAGCTATTCCCCCATTAGACCTAAAACACTTCCTGAAAAGAAAGCTCAGAGCCTTTTGGCAGACCACATGGGATACGCATACACGAAATAAGCTACACGTTGTCAAACCGCATCTGGGTAATTGGCCGCCAGTATCGAAATCACGCCACACAGAAGTTACACTCTGCAGACTTAGGATTGGTCACACATACAGTACACACACACACCTTCTGTCCGGTGGCGAGCCACCTTTGTGTGATAGATGTGGCCAGCCACTCACTGTCCTTCACATCCTTATCCAGTGCAAGGAACTCGACGCTATCAGAAAAAAGCACTTTTCATTTCCCTACCAACAGCAATTTCCACTTCATCCTTCAATGTTCATCGGTAGGGACCCGCTTTTTACATACCAGTCATTGTCTGCATTTTTAAACGATGTACAGAGTTTTCATGTCATATATCAAGGTGATCCGTAGCACGGCCTCTAAACAGAGGTCGCTGCTGCGGTGAATACGTTAAAGATAGCACTTGCCTCGCGGCCCTTGGACTCAAGGGCATTGACGAGGCAGTGGTGCTGATGTCATATCTTCATAGTTTTATTCTTGCGACCACTTGTCATTAATTCCACTGCACATATTTCACGTCACTCTCATGATTTTAATATATATATATATATGTTTTACCCGCCTTTAGCGCGAGGAATTTTAAGGCCCCTATACAGCTACTTACCGCAACCATTGTTCACATCCTTGTCTCATGAACTGGCGCTCTTTGGCCATCAATTGGCCCTTGCGCCATTAAACACCACATATCATCATCATGGGTTCTAGACTGTAGACAATGCACTGGTACTCGTTCCTGCACCTCTTTGTGCAACATGCTGCACAAAGAGTGCAGTTGCAGTCTTTGAATGCATACCCGATAGCCTTCAAGGGCCAATGTATCACTTGCATAGCGCTCCGCAGTGAAACTGCACAAAACAGGATCAAAGTGTGGGGTGTAATGGTCACCCCACAAAATGACAAACAGGCGTCATTGTCACTGCTGTTGCTGCTCACTGTGACGGTGTTCAGGGTAGAGCACTGCACGGGCCCGGGCCGGCCCGAACTCTCGGCCCGGCCCACGGGCTGGGCCGTGCCGTCCGAACTGTTTTCCGGCAGGCCCGGGCTGGGCTCTGGCTTGAAAGTGCGGGCCCGGGCCGGGCCCAGGCTTGAATCCACGGTCTTGGGCCAGGCCCGGGCTTGAGGCTGCGGGCCGGGCTGGACTCGGACCCGCTCATTAAAAGGCGTAAGTCGGGCCTTCGAGCACACGCGAATGTTATGCATTCCGTGGTCTAAGGTATACTGTGCCAAGCTGAAGTGACACACACACACACACACACACACACACACACACACACACACACACACACACATATATATATATATATATATATATATATATATATATATATATATATATATATATATATATATATATATTAACAGCACTAACAATGGGCCAGATCACGGTTGTTCCCATGGGAGGCATAAAGATTTCAGTCTTTTATTCGAGGTTGACACATACGATACATTTCATTTATATTCCTTGGTATTACGTGCCAAAACCACGATATGATTACGAGGCACGCCGTAGTGGCACCAGATCAATTTCGACCACCTCGAGTTCTCTAACGTGCACCTAAAGATAAGTATATACACGGGTGTTCTTGTATTTCGCCCCCACCTAATTGTGGCCGCCGTGGCCGCGAGAATCGCACCCGCGTCCTAGGACTTAACAGCGAAACAGCTTAACCGCTGAGCTACCACCGTGGGCAAAGCAACATTTCGATGCATGTACACACCGGATTTTCCGTCCGATCGCCCGCTACAAAGCGCACGGCATCATTAATAATCATCATCAACAACTAATATCCTCTAGCGGGCCCAGGTCGGGCCTGGTCATGAACAAGCGCGCCCTGGATTAGTTTAGTAATGAACGCCCGGGGCCGGGCTCGGGCTGGGTACGGTCAAGTACGCCCGGGCCCGGGCCGGGCCTGCGCTTGGAACCACGGGCCCGGGCTGGGCTCAGGCTTCATAAAGCAGGCCCGGGCCGGGCCCGGGCCGTAAAATCCGGCCCGTGCAGTGCTCTAGTTCAGGGTGCAAAAATTGTCTGGGAAGGGGAAAAAAAAGCATTTTGATGCCGATATTGAGGAGTGTGATCATTATGTGAGTAAATATGGTAGTTGGCCTGTTGGAAAACACAACCCTTGGAGCTGTAAACTAGGTACACGGATGATGCAAACTTGCATCTGTGATTATTTTCAGTAATCCAAAGCTTGTCAATTAGATGTGTCATAATTCTTTGACATCAAAATACTAATTGTATTGATACCAGGGATATCACACAGTGATGGTAATGCTATGCAATAGTTTCAGTTGTAAGGGGAGCTTAGAATTTAAGAGAATTTAAGGAAATGGTGCATGTCAAGATGTACACTTTAAAAGCATTTATTGCATTTGCAGCAAAACAGGCCAGCTAGCTGTGTATACTGGGTTATGAGCAACACTCTAGTGGAGGGTTGTGGATGAATTTTACCTTTCTAAGGATCTGGTGCACTTAAATATGAGCCGAAGTGCAGCCATAGTGGCCATATATTGAACCTGTGACCTCGATTGACATGGCTCCATTTGCTTGGGACCAAAGAGAGTGGGCAAGGTTGGCAGGATTTCGTGTGACTTGCTTATAGGTGTTTATAGTGCATGCACTTTTCACGTGCAGCTCTGGAGAGGAAGGTTTTAAAACAGATCTAGACAAAGAAGGGAGACTGGGCAGACGACAGTCATGGGTGCCAAAACCGTCCACACTTACTTTTTAAAGCGCTGCCGGTATGAAACAGCTCAACTAATTTTCTTCTATTACAAAGTTCTCCCCCAAAGCTTCTCTTAGGGGGTCTGCTTGCCAGACACAAGGCTTTGACGTGCAGGGTGTATGGTCTGCTTCAGATGTGAGGGCTCCCATGGGCTCTTGACTTAGAGAATGACTCATCTGACCGATACGATGGGGCTGCTCATTTCTGAGAGAAAGTAACTATGTTTTTTTGCTGGCATTTATATGACTGCTTAGATGTTAATTCACATAGAAATGAGGATTAAAATATTACATTTCATTTCTGTAAAATGTTACTGTTTGTGGGCAAATGCACTGCTTATTGCTGGCAGCAGTTTTTCTCAAGAATCTAGATACCTTGCTTTTGTATGGCATTTTGAACTTCCTTTACTAATCCGTACAGCTAGCGTTACTCTTCAAAGAAATTTAAGTAAGAAAATTTAACAATATCATTTTTCTAATCATTTTTATGCACTCTTGCAATGACTAACACAGTTTACATTTCTTGCCTAACAGGGTCGCTGGTGTAAGTAAAGGTTTCATGTTTACCTTTCCTATAGTCTTGTTCAATTATTTACTGATTTTACCATAAATTTGTGCCTTGCACCTTCCAGGAGATCATGTTATTCCACTGTACATTCCCCAATGCAAAGAGTGCAAGTTCTGCAAGAACCCCAAGACGAACTTGTGTTCCAAAATTAGGTGTGTTTGTCTTTGCCTGCCATCCTGCTTCTTAAAAATGTTGTTGTAAACTTGGCTCATGAGGAGCATTTAGTGGCAGCCTTTGTAAGTGCATGAAACTTCCTGGCCATTGCACATGGCTGTAGTACAAACATTTGCGAATTGCTATCTGTTGTACGTGTGAGATCATGTTGGCATCATGGCCAACTTGTGTAGTATGCTGTTTTGTCAGTTCCAGTTAGGTGAGTAACAAACATGCAAGTGTCAGTTACATTTATTTTAAGTGCACTTTGCTGTAAACATGTGGTGTTGGAGTAGTTAGGTGGATCTGATAAGGCGCACATTCTCTGGCAGGGACCGAACCTGCGACCTTCGAAGGTTCGGTCCCTGCCGTGGGCAAGTTATCTTTTCGTCCACTTTACTTTCTTCACATTTATATCCCAATTATTACAAATAACATCTCCTGTACTTTCCTTGGCATTATTGTCTGTCAGTTCTCATTAATATTGTCTAACAAAGAAAAACGAGCCCTTAAAAGCCATCTTCTTTCCTTCATTACTAGCAGTAAGTCGTTCCTGTAAATTTGGTTGTCATTGACGTCAGTGAACATTAATGCAAGACCCTTTTAAAAAGTGGCTAAATTATATTAATGCAAAAGGTGGGGGGAGGTATACTCCAATAACAATTTTCTTGGAAGCTTTCACTTGCTTATAGTTTTATTTTTCCATTTCTTCAGGACAACTCAGGGCCGTGGTCTCATGCCTGATGGTACAACACGCTTTACATGCAAAGGAAAGAGTATCTATCACTTTATGGGCACCAGTACTTTTTCTGAGTACACTGTGGTGGCTGACATCTCCCTCTGCAAGGTAGGTTTCTCTGGCCATGTGCAATCCTTTTTTCCATATGCAGCTGCACCACTGCTTTGTAACCCACACGTTGTATAATGCCAATAGCAAAGGGAACACCGTATTTTCGTTCATAACTTGCAGTTGCCTCTTTTTTTTTTTTGCATTGAAATGAAAGACAAAAAGGGTTGGTAATTTTTCAGCTGGAGAGTTACTTATGAAATATTTGAGTTATGCCTGATGTCACACTTATGCAGTAATTAGTGCTTTGAATGCTAACCAGGTATTCCCTTCCATATGGGTGCTTAGTAGAAAAATTCGCTGCAGCAGTGGAACCAATTTCCCATCACTTATTTGTTTTTTCAACTGTAATTATTGAATTGTCATTTCCTCGAGGGAGTAAACTGGTTTTCAGGTAAATTAAAGATAGACAGCTACATGTGGCCATTGTGATTGTGTGGTCCTCTCTGGGTGCTCTTCAAGTAACACATTTAAACCCTCTACAAAGGAGCTGTATTGCAAATGCATTACTATATATATCTCTCTCTACCCCCCCCCCCCCCAAAAAAAAAATAAATAAAAGAACAACTGGTAGAAGTGCCAGAGTTTGTGCACCCTTATGTAAGAACTTTTAGGTGAGACCAGAAAATGTTGGGTTGCATTCTAGTGCTGTGTTTACGTGCCTGTGTAGCATATGGACGTTCTTTTCTGTCGGCTGCCTTTCTGCATGATTTTAGCTGTTGCTCAGGAGGTTAGCAGACAGTCTAATAAAGAAAATGCTGTAAAATAGAAAGGTAGACTTAAATCTGGACTCAAAAACCTCTTAAAATTGTCTGGCTTTTGTTGGGTTTACTTCATTCCAATATATATTTTCATTTGAAAGCAAAAGTTCTAGTGTCTATAATGCCTGTCTTTGTTTTCATATTTTTTACTTTTTACTTGGGTATTGCTTTGACATGAGTACTTAACAAAATAGCTTTTTTTTTTAAAGTCTAGTTAAGTAGCATCTTGTAGTTAGCTAGTCACCAACTCCTGGAACGCAAATAGGCCCACACATTCCTGCCAGTAAACATTTGTGAAGCTGTGCTATGTCAATACTGTGATGGGGCTGGAACCTTGTAAGTCTAGCCTGCCTACATGCACTGCCACTTTAGCTGTCGTAAAAATTGACTGTAGCTTGCTTTTTATAAAAACTAATGGCCCCTGGAATATAAAGTGGTGTACAGTCTAAATCAGATATTATATTGATCTCAAAGGGAACCATGAAATAGTTTGATATACTGATAATTTGAAGTGAAAATATGTCTATCTGAAGATTATTGGAATGCCGCACGTCTTAGACAGTCTTCTGAAATCGTGAAAAGTGGTAATTTACTGGATTCCTTCTCCAAGCCTGTGTTGAGAGCATAAAAGGTTGCCTATTTATTTTTCATTCAGACCTTGTCAAACATGTGTAGTATCATACTGGGGTCCCTTTCATGCACACTGCTATAATGAATGACCAGGAATTGTGGGGCTTCACTGTACGATGCCAGTAGCAAGTTCTCCTTATTTTTAGTATGCTTAATGGCATTACGTGACTGCGTTGCAGTGAAGCTTATTACAGCACATTGTCATTTTGGAGTGTTAATGAAATCCTTGCTGCTGTGCCATCCATATTTTAAGGCATGTTCATTTTTCCTTAAAGGGACCGACAACTGATTTTTCTCGACCCAGTTTTTTACGGCGCGACAGGAAGCTAACCCTTTGTAGCGTTTGTAGCTGCCGTGGTTTATCCTAAAAGCACGTAGTTATTTTATAAGCAGTATTTTTCGATCTGAAAGGCTCCAAACACGCATGAAGGCTTGCTCCAGCAACGCTGAGAATTGATAGCAATGCCGCTAGCCCTTGTGAAAGCTGTCGTTGTTCTGCTTTCGCAGGAGTTACTGTAGTTATGCTTAACCACCTTTATTTTGAGCTTTCCAACCATTTTTGAAAATAGCAAGCTGTTACAAAGAGATGATGTGGCTTTATACACCTTCTCGGTATTTGTACAGCGTTGTGCGCGCCTGCGACCAAGGTTGCCTGAGCCTGTGTCATGGATGGCTTTTCGCGGCATGGGATCATTACGCCAAGCGAAGGCAGTGCCACTTTGTTGCATACAGCTAACGCAGGCCTATATGTACATTTTTATGGAGTAATATCTTGTAATATAAACGAATGAACAATATTTCAGTACTAACAGGAAGTCATAGCGTAGTTTAGCGCAAAAAACAGGCAACAGACGAGTGAGAGGACAAGGACACAGCGCATTCTTCCAACTAAAGTTTATTGGATTGGGACGCATGTATATATACACGCAGGGAAAGCAAGAAAAGAAAAAAAACCAAGAAGTAAAAACCGAAAGGTGAAAAGAATAAAAGTGCCGATAAGTCACACACGTGTGCCAACACCGCCCCCCTTCCCATGTCTCGCCAAAAACACTCGTCTGTTGCCTGTTTTTTGCGCTAAACTACGCTATGACTGACTCGTTCCAACTCGCCCAACAAGCAACGTTACTAACAGGAAAGTCATCGAACGCATACACCAATCAACGGTCACGTGACCGGCTTCATCGGACCGTGTATGATCTTGCCGCCAGAGGCACCAAAGGTCATTTTTCGCGACTTTCAATGAAGAAATAAAAATATAAATCCACCTCTCACGAGATAAACAGAGTTGGTTTGAGTCAATGCGACGGACAATCTTTCCATCAGTGCAGTGATCTCATTTCATGTTCTGGGCAGTTGCCGGTCCCTTTAATGGTTGCACTGCCCTCCTGATTCAGTGCCCTCTGTGACAGCATCTGGCAACACAGTGCTGTTTTTTGTTGGCTTGAATGTTCCCAATTACCCTGGAGGTCATGCATTTGGCTAGGGGAAGTGCACTTGTAGGGGCGAACATTCAGTGTATTTATAGTCGAGGCAAACTAGAGTTAGATATATGGGTAGGACAGTGCCGCACTGCATTGGATTTCCAAGGGGGTGTTACAGTTGTTTGGTATAAAAAATAATTCTGTATATCCGGGCTTGACTGTATGTATTTGGATTCTCTCTTATGGCAAGCAGTGATCACTATTGGGCGCGAGGACATACCGTGGTGCCGCCATGCGGAGGCGTCCGTGTGACGTGCAAGGTTGGATTGCTCCACCAACCCTCTCCCGCTCAGCCTGTAGCTGCTTTCGCGTCTCCTTTTTTGTTATTGTTGTACGTCACTTTGACGAAATTAGTAAAATACTGCTGTCGTGTCGTCACTGACTCTACGAAGTGCGAAATAACTGCTCCGAAAAAATATTACATTCCTCAAAATGACTGACACCACCTAAACAGCCGGCGTGGTCTGCTACGGCCGCCGATATGGAAGCCACGGGGTCCGAGCGCGCTGCTTTTGTAAAAGGTAAAGAACCATTTTGTGTCAAAACTAATCATCTAATGGGCTTTAGCGTGTGCTTGAGGTAAAGAAACATATTTTCGCTGCAAGAAATGTATGCAACGTGACCACCGTGTAACTTCATTCATTGTGAGTTCACATCTGAAGGCGGGTCTCGGTTGACACGAGAAAGAAATAGCATGAGCAAATTTGCATTCCTGTTTAGTACGCATAATTCTACAGTATAAAGCATGACTGCGAGCGCTTTGTCCGCTTTGTTGGAAGCAACCGAACATGCTTACTGCTGTATGCAGCTGCAACCTTTCTCACATTATTGGAGGCAAATGCACAAGAGCTATACCCACGCGTGCACCTCATTCAGAGTTGTAGCTAGATAAGATTTTACGTAAGCACGTTTGTCTGCGGCACGATTTTAATATTTATCTGTTGCTCCTTATTGTGCGAATTTCCTACGCTTTGCACATGGTACATTTTCGCTTGCGATCGAGCCACATTGGGATGAAAACTTCGTAGGATTATTTTACTACGCGTTCTGCAGTTAGCACAAAGGGACCAATCTTGATCGAAAAATGCGGTCCCGATAGGGCTCAGTTGCAAAGGTAAATGCACCCTGTGCCAGCCGGCCGCATTACTTTGCACATTGGAATGCACTATTATGCTGCAAGGGATGGCTTACTGTGGCCTAGATGGCGATTTCCTGCTTATGAAATGCGAAAAACACGGGACGAAGCAGAGATACACACAGGACAAGTGTTTGTCCTGTGTATATCTCTGCTTCGTCCCAGTGTTCTCTTTCTTTTTTTCTTTTTTTTTTTGCGCTTCATAAGCATGAAGCGATTCCAATTAAATAGGATAGCTGTGTTCGAAATGTTATGTTTCAGTGAAAATACCAGTGTCGAGCATTTACAATTTCATTGATAAGCACTGTTACACTTCACGGCTGCTGTTAGAAGGTGAATCAATGCTTGAGGCCCGGATACTTGAATTTAGGTACATGGGCCTCAAGCTTAATTTCGACCCCATGGAGATATTCAAAATTTCCGGAGCTCTCCACTACGGCGCCCCTCATATATCATATTGCGGTTTTCGGACGTGAAACCCCAACAATAATAGAAGGTGAATCAGTGTTTGAAGCTGGCCATGTTGTCACCTGTAGCGCAACACAAAAAAGAAGTCACAATGGGTGGGCTCATTCTACAGACATCCTCTACAAGCAAGTAACCCCATGAGCTGGAAATAATAATAAAGGAATGTCAGGTGTCAGCGGTATCACACTCAATGCAGGGTAACGGTGAAAGTGAAAGCTCACACTAGGCTCGCACTGTGGTGCCAATAATGTTGACTGCACTTTCCTAGATTGTGTAGACTCTACAGGTGTCCGCACACATGAAGTGAGAGCAAAACAACGCTGCTCAAAGGGGAAAACGCAACGCGTTCAACCATCCGCTTCCCTTCACCAGAGCAACGTGAGGTCACGTGGTCCAACCCTGCACGTCACAACGATCGCAGCGCCCGCGTCTCCAGTGGTGGTCCTCACGCCCAATTGACTGCATAACTCATGCAAGACCAAGTTGCAACTACACTCAAACCTCATTATAAGGAAGTTGCATCTTACACGAAAATAACTTCGTTATATCCGAAAATTTGTTATAAACTTATATTTCTAACACTGTCTGTAGTGCAAGACTATTCTTCATTTACTTTGTTATGACCGCTATTTCGTTATATCAGTGTTCGTTATATCGAGGTTTCAGTGTAGTGCCTAGTTACTGTACACTCCAAAGCTGCTATTCATATCTTGTCCTGATACTCAGCAGCCGTACCTGGCAGTCAATTAATATTGTTTTCTGTATATTTTGATCTTATTTCTTTTTTGTTTGTGTGTGTGAAATTAGCATGAACAAGTGAAGCTGTGGCAAAACTATGCATTGTTGGTGGCTGTTCTTTCAGGCCCTAGGCACTGTAGTATTGACATGCAGTATGCTGGGATTAGCTATTCCATCAGTGCAGAGCTGCTGGCAACAGCTGCTGAGGATTGGTCGACGTGATGGTGTTCTAAACTTGCTGCTGGCCAGTGGCACACAGTTGTGGGAAACCTTGTTTCTAGTGTATATGTATTATAATAGTATGTTGTTGCGTGAGTGTCTATCCAATTAAGAACTTAGGTTTCATCATACTTGACAGTTGTTAGTACTGCTAGGATTATCTCTGACATGGAGAAAGGAATGCATTTGAAAAGAAGACATACTCACTCACCCCAAAAGGGGCATACACACACACTTTGGCACTGCCAGTGTTTTGTGTGTGTGTGTGTGTGTGTGTGTGTGTGTGTGTGTGTGTGAGAGAGAGAGTGAGTAAACGCTCCTTCTTTCCAAGTGCACTGCTTCTTTCATGTCATGGCTTGCCAACTGTCCCATCAATTTCTATTAAGGATTATATAGTTATTTCCTTTGTTCTGTGTAATTTAACTTTCACGTCCTTTCCTAGACATAGATTGACTGAAGAACTGTGCATGTGACCAAGAGGCAATTGCTATGCTTTAACCTTTCAATGCTAAAAATGAATTTATAGAACCGAGCATGTGTATCTAAACTATTTTGGCTTCGTTTAGCAAATCCAATGAAAAATTTGTGTCAGCAGTTTTCTCAAAACACGTAGTAGTGGGAAAATTGTGACCATTACATTTGTTAGCCAAGCACAAGCGTGTGGTTTCTGGCAGAGGTCATGAAAAAATGTTTGATGAAGTATTGTTTTGACGATTTAGTTATTTTGGATCGCTAGTCATCCAAATCAAAATAAAGTTTAAATTATGACTGTGAATGTATAGGGCACCATGTGTCAAACATGACACGTCTGCCACTGTGGGGTCTAGTGGCCCTGACTAACACTCTCAACTTTAGATCTTGTACACATAATACATAAGTACCAAAAAATGTGGACTAGAGGGCAGTCGTCATCGTTGCACAGCTGTTAGTGCAGTGCATACATAATGCAGAGGTTGTGGGCTCGGCTCCCACTGTTGGCAAGTTGCTTTTTCATTCATTTTCTTTTCCGTATTGCTAATAATTTCTACACTTCAACTAAGGCTATAAATAACTGCCCCTATGCTTTCTTTGGCTTCATTATTTGTCACTAACAAAAATTGGACCCAGTCTTTTTGCTCATGACGTAGTCTTATGTGTGTCGTAGCCTTTCATATGTGTCGTAATGGCACTCAGTCCTGCAATACATGGTGCTAGAGTTTGAGTGAAGGTAATTTTCGTTCTCTCTCTTTCCATGTTGCATTTTGTGTGATGAAGATTGATCCTGCTGCTCCTCTAGACAAGGTGTGCCTGTTGGGCTGTGCTGTGTCCACGGGGTATGGTGCTGCCCTCAATGTTGCTCGTATCACAAAAGATAGCACTGTAGCCATCTGGGGACTGGGTGCAGTTGGCCTCTCGGTTGCCATGGGTGCCAAAGAACGTGGTGCCAAAACCATCATTGGGATTGACATCAATGAAGCCAAATTTCCTAAAGGTAGGTACAGCAACGGTGAATCTGTCTTTCCCATAATATGGCTGAAAAACTTGTTGCATAGTGTAGATTATGAAAACTGGTGTTTAAACATTTCTTGTGCTCGACGATGCATCAAGATTGAGATGGCACTTTCATGGGTGGCCAGTGTTCTAAACACAATTGTTTGGAAAGCTAGGAACATTTTGTATAAGGGAAAAAGTGTGAGCTGCCTGTCCATTTTTATTGAGTGATGAATACATACTCTCCTTGCTCATGGGTTTTTCAAAACTAATTAGGAGCAGGCTGTGTGTACTAATGCATTATATAAGCAGCATGTGCATGTTTTTGTTTAACAAAATCAATCAGTCGAAGCTTAAAGGGACGCTAAAGATAAAAATGATTTTTCTCGTGTTAGTTGGTTACTCTTTCACAATACCAAAATCGCCACACTTACCACAAGAAGACTTGGTAAGCGAGAAAACGCGCAAAAAGAAATTGTGGGTGGTAATACCCACTTGGAATTCCTGCACCAGTCACCGTGATGTCATAGATTTTGATGGTGTTCCCTAGGGCCTACGTAGTTCCTAACCAGTAAGAAGGAAGTACATTGACCTCTGTGGAGGCCAGAGACTTAACATACCAAATTTCAGAAAAATTCGTTGAGCCATTGTTGCTAAAATACGAGAAATACACTTTGAAATACGTGACGTCACGCATGGAAATTTCGGCGTGAAATTTAAAAATGAAACTTTTACCCTGATTTTCTTCTTTATTAATAAACCTATGATGGCGAAATTAGCATCATTAGAGTTTTCAGAGTATGGTTTATCAATCTAAACCAATTGATTGTACCACTTTAATGTCCCTTTAATATTTTCCTTTAGTTTCTCTTCAAGCATGCACTTTGTAACCTTATGCCTGGAAGGAAGTGCGAGTTAAAGTGGGAATTTATTATTCTTTCATCTATTAAAGGTTAAAATAGTGCTTTGCTTCCAGATATGGAATAATGAGCTGAATTTATTGGTGCTCGCCAGCAATTCTAGAACATGCTTTTTTTTTTTCTCAGCCTTGGAGTTCGGCTGCACGGAGTGCATCAACCCAAACAAGTTGGCTTTGCCCATTACCCAGCACCTGATTGAGAAGACAGATGGTGGTCTTGACTTTACCTTTGAGTGCATTGGCAACGTTGACACCATGGTGAGGGATTGTCTTGACATATTACAATATGACTGACAGTATAGCATTCTGCTCAATCAAAATATCCCGTTAATGTTCAAGAAGTGCACGTTTTCTGAAGTACTGTAGAGATCATAGTCGTGGACGTGAATTTGTTAGTTATGATGTGAGTATGTTAATGTTAATTTGTTTTGTGCGTTCCTTCAAGAGATGTAAAATCGTTACGTACTTTGTCTTTTTAGGTAGTGTGTGTGTGTGTTGTGTGTGTGTGTGTGTGTGTGGTGCTTTGGTGTGTGTGTGGTGGTGTGTGTGTGTGTGTGTGTGTGTGTGTGTGTGTGTGTGTGTGTGTGTGTGTGACTCACTATAACCTGCTTACCTTTTGTTAAAGGGGTCGTGAACCACTTTTCCAAGTAATGATCTAATGACCTCAGTATCGGAGTTTACTGCCTCCCGAATCGATTGCCGCAAAAATTTCTCGAATCCATCAAGAATGAGTGGAGTTACGGGGGTTTGGTGCATGCTCTCAGCGCTTTCTCTCTTTTCTCGTGCCGACGAGCGCACTGGAAGCTATATAGGGAGGGATGGCACGGGGGAAAGAAGTTACGTCAGCACGCATCACGAAACGCGATCGCTCTCCCACTGTGATTCGCGTGCGCGAGTGCGGCTACCATGTGCTGAGGAGTGCGGCGCCGGCAAGTGGCGGCACCCCATGGCAAGAAGCGCGTCTGATCCGAACGCCGCTCTCGATTTACGTCGGCTATCGGCCAATAAGCATTCTATGTCTCTTGCGACGTAAACTGGCAGATCCGCGACGTCAACATGCAGACACCCCGCCCACCGACGAGAGTGAGAACCGGCCTCTGTTTAAAAAGAGGGTGCCTGGGGAAACGGCAACTTCGCGCTCCGCTTGTGGCCTTTACGCGGCGCGCACGACTGTAATATTTGACAGAGCAGTTCATAGCCGTGTCAGCTTTCCACAGGATGTGTTTTTTCAACAAGCCCAAGGGGTGCTTCATGACCCCTTTAATTGTTCAGTGAATGTTTTGCACTCAGTTGTGTTGTCTTTGGCGTCGTTGAAATTGCGAGACTTTGTAGTAAAGAAAATTAATTTACTTAAACAGAAGAATGCACATGCCACACAGGCTACACTACGCCATACAGGCAAACAGCATGAGAGTCTCTAATGTCAACATCTTCTTCTACTGCACTTCGATGCAACAGAAACCGTGCTTCTCATGGAGGCGCTAGCGATGTGCCAACGGTTGTTTAGACAAGACTACTTTAGTGCTCCATTTTCAATAGTGCTGAAACGTGTTAACTGAATTGCCAAAGCATTTCACCACAGAATTTAATGGTGTATATCTTGAAACTGGTGCTATGCAGAGGATTTTGGATAAATGAATGTTTATAACTGCATTCCTTCAACTTTATAACTGGAGCATGTAGTTTACAAAAGTTAGATGAGTGAAGTTTTGCTAATCATCTAACAATTCTCTCTGCAATTTGCTTTGCGAATGGTATCCACCTTTTGAAGTTGTCAAGCTGATGTGACAGTTTCAATGTCTTTCACAAAGGATCTTTAATAACTATTTTCATTAAAATGCATAATGTCGTATGGGGTGCAGTCGTTGGGTTTGGTGAAGCAACTTACAGAGGTGGTGCAGCTTTGCCAAAGTGCCATGTTTGCGACTTGCTGTGCCAAAATGGTAAAGATGCCTCGAATTGCACCTGAGCAGCTCCAGACAACTGAGCGCTACTATGCCAATTGAGCGATGGGGATCCAGCCACCTTTAGAAGAAAGCAGTAGCTAGGTTCCTCATTCGCTACATTCATCAAGTATCATGTCGTTCTAGCCCGCTTTCAAGTGCATGGATGGGCGATAATGTGCGATCGTATTAGTATGCCCCATAAAATCGTGTTTGTGTGCCGACGACTTGTGTGTTGCATACCTTTGTAAATTCACAAAAACATTACGAACATTCGAAAACACGTTTTTTTGCATACTAGTTTTAGATGAATAATGGTTTGAGTAATCAAAAGATCACATGAAGCATGAATGAAGCTTAATTTAGCACGGAAGACAAGGAGAAAGAGGAGGCATGAGACATGCAAGCAAAGTTTGCCTTCGTGCCTCTCTTTAGTTTTCATTCTGTATGCTGAAAGCCTCATTCATGTCTTACCAGCATGCCCAGAAAGTCACCTGAAGCATGTGAATCAACCATATAGCCAAATGTCAATGCAGCTGTGTGTGTGATGCCATACCAGTGTGACTAGTGTCATATGGTTCATGTCGATACATGGTACACACAGATTCCTCTATAGCATAAGCTGAAACTATGCCATAGTACCCTGAGCATGGTATGTGGGGGAAAAAAAAGAAATCTACATGCCATAGTGTATCGACTGAAGTTTTAAAGCACCATATTTCTGTATGCATCAGACGCATTATCCGAAAGTTGTAGGTTTGGTCCCTAGCAACGGCAAATGTTTTTTTTGTCCATTTTAATTCCTTTCCATTTATGTCATAATTACTACACTTCAATTAAAAACTACAAATAATCTCCCCGATGCTCTCCTTGGCTTCATTGTCTGTTGAAGCTTCATAAGGTTTTGTATATCAAAGAAACGAGCCCTTGATCCATTCCTCTTCTTTCATTCTGCAATACAAGTAGCTCTGAATTTAAAATTTGCAATTGCAGAGGCATCCTTTTTTACCCTATGAACCCATACCAAAATCAAAATGTTCCCCTCTAAAACGAAAATTATCAACTTATTTTCCTTTGAAAATTGCTCCAAAAGCTGCTTGAGCAGTTCCACCCCTGGTTCTTGGTTTCCATATGCACGTTGTTATAAAAAGCATTCTTTGTATGTTAACATTTGAGTAATGCAGACGACAGGATAACTTTGACAGGTAAATTCATGACTCCCTATCAGCATTTCTAAATGTACTAAAGTAGATTTTCTTGCCAAGATTGAGTTCACCTACTACAATATGCACAGCGAAATATATGACATGTAAGATAAGAGACATCTACATTATGTTGAAATTGGGAGGACAATATATGGGGAGACTGATGAGGTTCAAGATTTTGGGTCAATTAACTCTTTGCTAGTGCTATGCATGATCTTGAAGCACTTCAAAAAATGAAAAGGTTACTGTATTGTAAATTTTTAAATGGTTTTGTGCATTTCAGTAAAATTATTGGGTTTGGTTGGTGTACGCATCTTTTACAGTTATTTTTTTTCGCACTCTGTCTGCTCCGATTGCTAAAGTGTTTTGCAGTGCTGGTAGCACTGAAACCAGTAGCCACATTTTAACAAGTGTGTAAATACTTTTTGCTCTTTAGAGGATTGCCCTTGAATCATGCCACAAGGGCTGGGGTGAGTCTGTTATCCTGGGTGTGGCAGCAGCTGGAAAGGAAATCTCCACAAGACCCTTCCAACTGGTCACTGGCCGCGTGTGGCGTGGCTGTGCTTTTGGAGGTACGCTTACACATCTTACCTACTTGTTTTCTAAATACATCATGGCTTTTTTTTTTACCTGGGTATTGATAATTTTATTTATAAAAGAAAGAGAGGAAATATAAACCACTTAGCACATATGGTGCTTGATGGCTACAAGCTGTACACCAGTAAACATCAACGCTGCCACTGGAACTGCAGTATGTGCACTTTCAAGCACTCTCAATAGTGGTGAATCGAGAGACCCACCATGGTGGTCTAGTGGTTATGGTGCTTGACTGCTGACCCGCAGGTCGTGGGATCGAATCCCGGCTGCGGTGGCCGCATTTCCATGGAGGCAAAAATGCTTGAGGCCCTTGTGCTTAGATTTAGGTGCATGTTGAAGAACCCCTGGTGGTCAGAATTTCCGGAGCCCTCCACTACCGCGTCTCTCATAATTATATCGTGGTTTCGGGAAGTTAAACCCCAAGAATTACTATTATAGTTAATTGGGAGTCTGTGGGAAATGTTCTGGGGATGTGCTATGTACAGTGTTGGTAACATTCATTGCAATTGTAGGCACACTCCAGTTGAATTTTTATTGTTGCAGTTATGTTCTCTGTAAAGTCAACTTGGCAATAAATCTTATTCCACCATCTTCATCATATGCTGTGGGTGTGACTGAAAGCATGCAAGATTGAGGCAGGAAGGATGGTGACTTGGGGTACGCCACCTTGCACTTGCCACATGTTGGTAGTTGTGTGATCTAGTGCGTGTCTCGACCCCTATCCTGACAGTGGCAGCATACTGCATGGGTGCCTGTACCGCTGAGTGCATACGCAGCCCTAGCATTATGCCTTCGGGGTTAATCTGCAGTGGGTAAAAAGGTTGGGCAAGCTGAGATGGCTGGTTGCTTTGTGTGTGCTGTCTTCCAGCATACTTGTTGGTGTATTTTTGGAGACTCGTGGAACTATTTGCTCCCTGCTGCTGGCACACTTCATTATGAGAGCTTTGTGACGGCTGGGGGTCATGGTCGTCGACCAAGGACTGTTCATGCTTACCTATTTGCATGTGAAATCATGATTGTTAATTTCATTGGTAAGCAAATTTATATGGCCAATAAAACTGTGAACCTTGCTTAATGTAGTTGCCCAATACTTTTTTTATGAATGCTTCACCTTTTGGGTGAAAGTTTGATCTGATATTGAGTGGTTAAACACCTTATTTCTAGAAAAGAAAAGTAGTGAGAATGTTTTTCTAGAAATTTTTCAAGCGTATAGTCATTCTCGGGGGTCTTCCTCACCATTTTTAAAACAGCTTCCTTCTGCAGTGATCAGGATGTAAAAAGTAAAGGCAACCCTGAAGATTTCTAAAATGGCATCAAGCCTCAAAGTTCTAGTTTGTCTAAAAAAAAAGGCTTTGATGCATCCAGAAGACTTGTTAATTGAGCTCTTCGGTATTAAAGGGACACTAAAGGGAAACAATAAATTAGTTTATACTGATAATTTATACTCTGAAGACTGTGCTGTCATTAATTTCACCACCATAGGTTTATTAATAGATGAGAAAATCAATGTCAAAAATATCACTTAAATTTTCTGCCGAAATCTCATATGGTGACATCACGTATTTCAGTTTGTGTTGTCCTATTTTGCCCCCATTGCCTCAATGAAATTTCCTGAAACTTGGTATGTGAAGTCTCTGGCTCCCTAAGAAGACAATGTACTTCGTTTTTGCCGATAGGAGCCATGTAGGCCCCAGTAGGCACCGTCAAAATCTGTGACGTCATGGCGACTGGTGCGGAAACATCGAGGTGGCGGCGCCACCAGCATTTTCTTTTTGCGCGTTTTCTCACTTGCCAAGTGTCTTCTCGAAGCAAGCGTGGTGGTTTTGGTATTGTGAAAGAGTAATTTACTAATATAAAAAAATCTTTTTTCTCTTTAGTGTCCCGTCTGATATAGACAAGTGGTGGCGCACATATTCACTCGGAGATCAAATAGAAATAGGGGCATTGCATTGAATTCATCCAATATCCTTTGAGAAATATTTACTGGCAGTTTGTATAATAATAATAATAATAATAATAATAATTTCTGTCGGTGCAGTTTGGTGAGAAAGGAGACGGAAAGCTAAGAAATACTTGATGTGGTTCCGTCACCTTTACCGTAAGCATTGTTAGGGAATAGTTCAAAAGTTGCACAACGTAGCACGCACTTGTTGTGTTGGGCTTATGAAGATATCATTGTTTGAATAACACCCGCTGTGGCAGCTTAGGTTTGGTGCTGCAAAGCATGAGGGCATGGTTTCAATTCCTGGTCACAGTTATCATAACCTGATGGGGAGAAAATGCGATAACACCCATGTACTTGTATTTACATGCACATTAAAGAACCGAGGTGGTCAAAATTAATTTGGAGTCCCAATCTGTGGCATTCTTCATAACCATATTGCCATTTTGGCATGTAAAAACCCCAGAATTGAATTTCTTTCAATTAGTAATGTCAAAAAAAGGAACTTCACTATTGTACATGACATGCGTGTGCATACTGAATGTACTGAAAACTTGTACACTAGATTGCGACAACATAAGTAAAAAAAAAGGGGGGGGGGCTGCGAAGTTCGCTCTCTCTCTTTGTATACTCTTAGTAGACATAAGTGTTTGTAAGTTAGTGTTATGTACTTTGCCGCCTTGTAATCCTGGACTGCCGCTGACTGTATAAAAGTTCAGCGGACTTTCAAGGTTAGATGGAGGCCTCTGTGGGGATTGCTAGCTGCCTGCTGTTGCACATTGCTTGCATGAGTAAAGAGCAGCAGTATGCAGTGCTTTTGTCTTTACAAAGCTTGTGTTCTCCTTCTTTTTGCACTGGCAGTACTTCCTTTCTTTGGTAATGCAGCCAGTAATTCAGTGGGTGTTGAAAATGAGATTATTCCATATATACAAGGGTTGTTCAATACTGAGACAGGGTCTGTTGCTCTTCACTATGCACTTGTTCCGAAATCTTTTCGCATTATTCGTAATTGTTGTGACACCATTAATTTCCACCAGGTGTCGCATCACTCTTGCTCCAATGCGGCAGCAGCAATACGCATCCAAACATGAGCTAGCATGTCATAGCCTCCGAGCCTTGACCAATGAAGGCTAAAGTGGAAAGGTTGGAAAAAAGTAAATGGTAGTCACATTTTTTTACCACAAGGGAATGGTCTACAACCATTCAATTCTTACGGGCCAGACAGTAAATGCCGAGCACTGCAGAAGTGTTTTGGAGACACTCATAAGAGAACACTACTCACGAAAAAGGCCTGCACTTGTGAGAAATAGGAAACTTCACCACAATAATACAAGGGCTCACGTTGCAAACACTGTGGTCCAATTTCTATTTCGGAAAAACATCTTGGCATTAGTGCTCCTCTGTTTCTTTTCTCTGTCTCTTCTTCATGTTTCAAGCATTGCGCCAGAAATAACATGTTTGGCAATCTTAGAAATCCCTCACCCACCACATAGTCCTGACCTGGCCCCCTGCAACTTCTTTTTGTACCCGACAGCAAAAAAGGAACTGAAGGAACATCATTTTGATACAGCCCTGTATGCAGTCAATGCTTTGGAGGCAGTTTTCAGGTGGATGGCAAAAAATGGCTTCACTGATGTTTCCCACGAATGGCAGAAACGTTGGGACAAGTGAATTGCACTCAGTAGAGAATACTTTGAAGACGACTAAAGTTTTGTTGAGTAATGTTCAGAAACAAATGTTTCAAGAGAATCATCTGTCATTATTGAGCAACCCTTGTAGCTTCTAAGGATGGCGTAATTACCCGCCACGGTGGTCTAGTGGTTATGGCACTCCAGTGCTGACCCGAAGATCATGGGATCGAATCCCGGCCACGGCGGCTGCATTTTCGATGGAGGTGAAAATGTTTGAGGCCCGTGTACTTAGATTTAGGTGCACGTTAAAGAACCCCAGGTGGTTGAAATTTCTGGAGCCCTCCACTACGGCGTCCCTCATAATCATATCGTGGTTTTGGGACGTTAAACCCCAGATATTATTATTATTATTAAGGATGGCGTAACTTCGGAGCAACATTAAGAGCCTACCCATTAGTGTTACACATGCAGCCATGCATTTTAGTTGCTTTTAGCTCATTGCATTTGAATTTATACTGATAGTACCTTGCTAGCTCTGCTGAGTGACTGTTATGCAGGCTTATCCAACAATGACAGGAAGGGGAAGATGGAAGCTTGCGATGAAAAAATCCGTAAACAGGGGGTGGGTGCTCGAGCCGACGTTTCGACAAGGGGACTAAGGGGACTTGTCGAAACGTCGCCTCGAGCACGAACACCCTTTTTACGGATGTATTCATTGTTATACAGGCTGCCATACATTTAGGAAGTGGAGCTGTGGAGACAGCTATGTTTAGTGCCCAGAGGAGTAGACATATTTTCTTGAGTGATAAAAATGTGTTTTGGATCGAAAGTCATAGCCAGCTACCTTGGAAAGCTTTGTGCTAAGGATACTACTCTTATGTTAATGTATGTACCTTATGAATGGCGGCTGTGGCGTTGTGCTGCTGAGCTCGAGTTCCTTTCAAAATGTTGCAGCAGCCACATTTTGAGGGGACCAAAATGTAAGAATAGTTGCTTATTTTGATTTATGTGCAAATTAAAGAACCACAAATGGTCAAAATTAATCTGGAGTCCCCCACTAGTATGGCATGCCTCATAATCTGATCACTGTTTAGGTATCTAAGACCCCACGATTTAAATTTAGGCGATATTTTGTGTTTGTGGGGCTTGAGAGTTGACCATGAGCTATGTCACTTACTGCAGGCTTTGTTTGGAGTTGTTACTGAAGAGGTAAAAACAAAGCCAGCTGTGCCATGTAGCCAACAGCTGCCACCTGAACCTCACCTGAACGTTAACCAGCAGAAGGGATGAATAATGGAGTGAAAAGAGAACAGCATAACAGATAGTGTGGAAGGGAATCAATAGCGAGAAGAAAAAAAAACTAATGAAGGACTTTGTACAACATCTATAAAAAGTTACAGAATGATGCAGATTTTTGTTTACATTGTTTTAGTACTGGCGGTAACTTGCTCTTTAATAAATGTCATTGCTCCAGGATGGAAGAGTGTCGACCAAGTTCCTGAGCTTGTGGACAGGTACATGAAGAAGGTGATTAAGCTGGATGAATTTGTGAGCTACACAATGCCACTGGAAAAGATCAACGATGCCTTCAAGTTTATGCATGATGGTCTTGCGTGAGTACCAAAATTATGTGCACGTTCGGGTGTACGGGAGTTTGCTAAGCATACAGGTACCTGCTTACTTGTCTGTTAACCATGAAATAATGTATTTATTTGAATATAAGGTCAGATTCATGCACAAAATACTGAGTCAACAACCCCTTCCTTATACAGCGCAGATCATTTATAATGTAAACATTTAAAGGACCCCTGACACCAAAATTGAAACCTCGAGATCTTTGTGTTGTTTGACTTTCCTGTATACGGGGGCACATCTGACCGATTATTAGTGACGAACGTTGCCTTTAAGATATCTTAATTTCGTTTTAAAGTAAGCGTGAGTGCTCACTTGAGTTGGCTGCACCTTGCGACATCCTGGTATGACGTGTGACGTTCCAAGTGTGACTGGCACCCGGGGAGGCCTATTGTTTCGCACCCCTCTGGCTCTGTTGTTGGGCTGCTCTCGAGGTAGTTTTCAGTTTTCGTGAGGGGACACGCGCTTAACAGGTTTAACCCATACCGAGGCACCCACATACTTTCAATCTCTACCGCGCTCGGGGCCCCGATTTGAAAACCGCGCTGTCAACGTCACCACAGCTTGAGTGCACGTGGTCTTTGACGCTCCCCCGCATGTGGCGCCAGTTTCTTGTGGTTTTTAGGCGGGCGTTTTGAAGTGATGCTAAAATGGTCACAATTAACTACGCTAGAATTAGTTGTACGATACGCTAGAGCATTTACGATTTAATTTAGAGATTACCAGACACAAAGCTACAAATTACAGCCAAAAAGTCACCAACAAAAATTTCGCTGTCAGCGGTCCTTTAAAGTGCAGGTTCAGCTATGTTGTGTTCTTTTCCTATTCCCGCTTATCCTACCGTGGAGTTCCATGTATACGCATACCACTTATTGTTCAGCACTTCTGAAAGCAGACATTGTTGACTACACACTCGAGTGCAGTCAATAGTCTGATTAAACATGATGTAGTCAGGATGAACCTTTGCGTAAAAGAATACATATTTGGGCCAGAGTGAACAAATATTTAAGATCAAGCTGGCGTATACTGGAACAGCACAGCTGTCCTGACATTTGAAAGAAATTTGGGTCAGTTGTTTTATCTTTAGTCACTTTTTATCCAGACTACGTACAAATTTTGAAATTCTGGAAATTTTATCCTGTCCTGCGCATTCCTCTTTAGTTTATGTGTATACTATTTGATATTTAATTAGATATTCATAGTTCGTTTTCTCATATACTTGAATTCAATTCATAAATATTACTGTCTGAACACCCCTTACTTTTGTTCATGTGACTATTCTTTTCATCTTTACAATGTAAACATGTGCCCTAAAATATATAAAATGTAATTGGTTTATTTTATGAATGTGTTGCTTAGGTTTTCTTTCATATAATGTCAATCTGAGCAAAATATTTATCTGTAATGACACCACCTGAATAAATTTACATGTGTGCTAAGGGAGGATATGGCAATGGGAATGGTTAGTCTGGTCAAAACTTTCTATTTCTGGATCTTTTTCTTTTTGTGTGTGTGTGTGATCCACAGACCTTCTTCTACGTCATGCTGAAGCATTAGAGCAAAATATGTTGTAGAAATTGAGAAAACAGCACTTTACTAGTGCACTGCTAGTAAGAACTATGAGAAAATTGGGCTGTTGTGCTGCAAATCTAGTGTATTTTCCTTGGCCGCCATCTTGGCATCATCATGAAGAGAAGAGATCAGAGCTCATGTTAGCCACGGTGCCATATTTCTCCAGTGAAAAGTAAAACCAGCTTCATTCTGGCATCCGTTTTCTTAGCTTTGAGCTCAGTTTTCTCAGTTGCAGTCATTCATCTCTGTGCCATTTCCAAAAAAAATGAGGATAAAATCATCCCGTTCTTTTTTTTTTTTTTGCATTCAAATTTTGAAACATTGATGAGTGCTCTAAAGCTGTCCATTTTTGTCTGTGCGTCATACAAATATTTATAATTGGTTTTTTGCAAAAGTTGTGAGTAAAACGTGTAGGTTGAAAAAAAATTTCAGGGCTTATTTGAACATTAAAAAATAAACCAGTTGCTTTATAGCACACAATGGGCCCTTGTAAGTATGCATATGCACAAGTATTGATGAACTTGTGTATAATTGATATGGCAATTACAGTAAGATTCTATCAAATGTTATAACTGAAAAACTACAACAGATTGTTGAGAACCAATTTCAGTTACGATATCAGCTTAACAAATCTCATCTGCATGCTATATTTTGTCAATTTATCTTCATAAATAACTGAAATAGCTTTCGTTGGCATGTTCCCCCTTAAAGAACATCTAGGATACTAGTGCCCACGTATACCTTGTTGTCGTCCTAAGACTTGCAGACATTTTCAAAATGATGTAGTTATTAGCACCAGAGGTGATTATGTCCATCATATAAAATAAAGTCTTACCTGCACTAGTTCAAAGGCTATCTACTTGCTTTAATGTTCACATTGGTGAAACAGGACAGCCTGTTAATATTCAATTAAACAGGCATAACGCGGACATCATGAAGAAATTACTGAAAGCAGTGGCACAGCATTTTAATGTGGCAGGTCACAACTTCGATGATCTCAAACTTTACCTACTTCAAACTTCAGGTCCCCGAGAGACAGAAAATATAAAGAGACATACCTTATTCACAAGTTTAACACTCTCCATCCGATAGGGTAAATGCACAACCAAAACCAGTGAGACTTAAGTCTTTCTTCTAGGAATTTATAACCGTACTTAACACCATGAAATTATCATTGTCAGGAGATGCTTACTTTTCACAACCAAGATTCAGCAAAACCCACCTCCCCTTCTACCCTTTTGAGTAGTCTTGTATTTATAGTGCAATGAAACTGCCCATAGTCTTTTGGAAACATTGTTGTAGCAAAAACTTTCTTATTGGGATGTTGCTCAGCGACCTTAAAAAACCTCTGACTGGGACACAAAAGTCCTTGAAAACCCTTGAATTTCGGCCTTCAAAACATATACTGACCCTGGCCTGTTCCTTTTTTTTCTTTTTTTTTCTCTTTTTATCTGATTCACAGTGCCTTAAACACGTGAAAAAATTTTTTCCTTTATCAGTTGTGTGCTTATGGCCATTGCTTACCAAATGTGAAAAAAACTTTATCATGACCACTATTTTGCACATTTCCACTAAGAGCTGCATAACAGCTTAAACAGTTGTATGTTTCGTTCTTATGCTTAACACATCTTGAACTGTTCCTTCTCTTCTATTTCAGAATCCGTTCTGTCGTTAACCTCTGAGGCTGCAGCAGCAAAAAGGGGCACATTCTTCGGTTTATTCCAATTTCGTACTGAATGCAGGATTTTTTTATCACTGTGTCACAGAGCACCAGGCTACTTGGTGTCACAGCTAAAAATAAGCAGAAGCCACACCCTAAGTTCTGCTGTATTCTGTTCCTTGTTGTGCTTCACTGATTTTTATCCATCCAATGCATGGTCCTTGCTTTAACAGTCCTTGCTATGTGGCCATAAGCAGACCTCTTCATTTGCCGTGAGACAGACTCAGACAAGTAAATAAATAAACTTTATTTTCTCTAAATGTTGTGAAGAGATGACTTCTGTGATGATATCACTGCAAATCATATCAGCATTTGCAACATAGCATCTTTAAGTACAGTCAACTGCCGATTTTTCGGACACCCTAGGGACCGCGAAATCGTCCGAAAAATCGGGCAGTCCGAAAAAACAAATTCATGCTTTTTTATTCCGCTTAAGCGGTCAAATCGCCACAGCCACGTCCGAAATAGCTTTAATGCCTCCCAGTACAATTATCAGGCATTTTAGTGCGCGCCCAGGCTCTCGCAAATACATTCGGTACCTGCCGCGAACCCCGCTTAACTACGTACGTGGCAACCGCCATTTTTGCATCTCGTGATGAGCGCCGCTGATAACAGCAAAGCGCGGAATAGATTACGGCTATCTCGCATGAAGCGTTTCTAAACGATGACGCGGAACACAAAGACTGTGGCGGAAGAGCGGACGACTCGTCCGGCATTCCCCGATGCGTGTGCGCATATGCGCACACACATCGCAGAATCGCCGCTGATACGCAGCATTTGCTGCCGTATCAAGCCGATCGTTTCTAGTTGTGTGCAGTACATCGCCAACTAAACTGACGCCGTCACTTTACTGTTGCTGTATCGTACGCACGCATTTATCATGAAAGGGTTCGTGATGCGCACTTAGTTCTTGACCGCACACGGGCGCGGCAATGGCGAGCTGGTTTCGTCCGCGAAGGCAACGCGTCTATGCGGCGCACTTAGCGGTCTCGCACAAAGAGGCAGCAGGAATGGCGGCGCATTTGGGCTCTCGCCTATTAAATGCGTGCAGTACGCATGCAACTGCGCTAGGCCACGTGCACTACCGAGCAGTTAACTGAAGATGCTTATCGTAAGGGTTGTCAGCGATTAAGTCGTACCGGAGCGTTTGCCAGCTGCCGCCATCACGCCTCCGTGCATTTCCGCTGCTTATCCGTAACATCGCCGCACGGCGCCGCGATAGCGGCCCTTTGAATTTCTGGTCTGCTTCACAACATAACGCTTCGGCATTGCGGCAAAGCTGACTTTCGGACTCTGCTACTGTCGCACACCAGATCGACTCGCGTACGCGCTGGTTCAAACCTAAAAGATGATTGACGCGGCAGAGGTGAGGGCTCCAATTAATGCCTTTCGGACCCACAATTCGGGCAGAAAGTCCGAAAAATCGGACACCGAAGAGTTTCAGCGTCCGAAATTTCGGACGTTCTTATACATTGACGTCTATGGGGCTGTTGACGGTGCCGCTATAGTGTCCGAATTTTCGAGCATGTCCGGAAAATCGGGCGTCCGAAAAATCGGCAGTTGACTGTACTTTGCCATTAATATGTGAATAAATACTGTACACATGGAAATGTCATTGTGGGTGACCTGGAGGAAATATACACACGTGTCCCTATAGTAAATTTCTTTTAACAAAACTAGTTACATCATTCATTTCAGCCTTGTAATGCTTACACATACATGCAGGGATCTGGAGAGATCATTTAGTAGTAGGAATGGTGTTCCACTATATAAGAAAACACCAACCATATTTAGGTAGATGTTGGTGCATTTTGGTAGTACTGCCAAGGTTTTACACTTACCTAACAAAACTGTCCTGAAACAAGCAGTGGACCTAAGTCACCTTTCATCTCGATGTCAATGCATTTTAAAGGGCCAGTAAACAACCCCGCGGTCCTAAATTTGTCACGGAGAGAGAACTGTGCACTTGTATGATGTGAACATGCTGCTGCAAGAATTCTGCGAATAAGTGCTGTAATAAGGAAGTTACATGGTATAGAACAACCCGCTTTCGGTGGTTTCGGTTTCTTGCTCTGCCTTCCCACCCTTCTTGACAGCGAAGAGGCGTAGGCGTAGCCCTTTGTCGTGACAACGGCCACTTCGGCAACGTAACATGCCAGCGATTACGTCATTGGCGTGCAGCCAACGACCGAGCAAGGCTACTTCTACGTGTCGTTCGTGTCAGAGCAGCACGGTGAGGAAGAGGGGTGCGAGGCACTAGCAAGGTAAACAAATATGCCACAGCACATGCACCCTTCCCCTAGCGGAAAATTCGCGAGACTCTTCTTGATCCTGGAGGCTTTCATTCTGACAATACCGCTTGTTCCCCTAGTCTCTGGTCTACCGAAACGTTAGAGGGCAGCACAGGAAAATGAAATGCGGACTGCGCGGCCAAAACTGCATCACCTCGGGGCCAAGGCGCCGTTTTGTAGTGCAAAGCACGAGCTGATGAAGTTGCTGCTACATAACGTTGCCCATGGGCAAGATTGCATCACTGCATGGGAGAAAAGTATTGGTCAGACACAGGAGAAGGGTGCGGGAATGTAGTATCTGTACGGTGTGCGGCGCTGTGATATTTGCAAAATGTGATCACTGCGGCCTTCTGCACGAATTAGCGAGCTTGTTTGGAAGGTGTAAAAAGAAGTCGGAGCCTGTTTACTAGCCCTTTGATACAGCTTAATGGGCACGATTGTACTGATCACTTCTTATGGGTCTATAGGTCAATGTATTTGCATAGCTACACGACTAGAATGTTCTTGATGATCGAGGCTGCTTCAGTGGTAACGCAATGTGAATAAATCGAGATGCAGCTGGGACTATAGTGCAGTGATGACTAAGTGTAGTATCTGTGTGACAATGCTCTAGTCTATCAAGGCCAGATATAGCAAGTTGAAAAACATGACTGCAAGCAAATTTGATAATTCAACATATCGCAGTATATTGATGTGACATCACAAATAGAACCTGCAAGCAATGAAATTGTGCACTGGCTTTTGATGCGCAATGTACATGCCAGTTAATCGCCAAGTGCACAAATGTTGCATTGCAGATACAAAACATTTTCTCTGAGTGTGTACTTCATGTATATTGTGCTTACCCTTCAACTGGACAGTATGTGCCGCTATAGTATGGTTGTCACTCTTTATGAATCAACAAAGAGCAGATCAAAAAGAAAGGCTAGAAGCGCTGCAGGCATAAATATGACCTGTTCTGCACACAGTGAAAAAGTAATCAGGCATGCCACAGTTGAAAGTAATCTTAAGTTGTACAGTTCGTTCACGAGCACGTTGTGGCAAGTTTTGGATATGAGTGGGCCCATCTGTAACATCAAATTGATGCACACAGTTTAGCTTTAAGTATGTATGCAACAGCATGATGCATATTTGGACGTATAATGTACTCGTAAGGACCAGGCTGTGACCAAATTTTGAGGCATAGTTTGTTCATGTGCAGTTTAGCTCGGTGACACTGCAGCATCTGAAAATATGCTGGCATTGCTTTTAATGTTGCGATGGGACGAACTCCTATTGACTAGTGGGAGCATTTGGCAGCAGATGTGCACATAAGACTAGGGAGGCCGTCATGACTAGAGTATATTGTGACGGCAGGATGAACTGCCCTCACATGTCCTCTTCATGTAGCAGGTATCGTTGCAGCCGTGGTGGCAGCCTCAGCTCCCGCACGGCATCTGGACCCGCAGTTCGCCGCAAGATCACTGCACGGCAGCTGCATGGCAATGGTGCAGATGTTACATGCCGGCACACAATTTAACGGCACATCGACTCATTGAAGTTCCAGTGTAAACGGTTTTTCAACTAATTCGTGAAAGATCTGAAAGGGGCCCTGCAACGCATTTTGAACATAGTCTGAAAATGCTGCTGATCAGTTTTCAAGGCTCCTGCGGACATGTAAGTCAATGTTATTGCACTGCATGCCGCAGGGAGCTTCCAATGTTGTTTCAAAAACAGCTGAATATTGTTTACTGTTGTCACACCAAACCCGCCACGGTGGTCTAGTGGTAATGGTGCTCGACTGCTGACCCGAAGGTCGCGGGATCGAAACTAGGCTGCGGCGGCCGCATTTTCGGTGGAGGCGAAAATGCTTGAGGCCCGTGTGCTTGGCTTTAGAGTCGCGTTAAAAAACGAGGTGGTCCAAATTTCCGGAGCCTTCCACTACGCTTCCAGAAAGCTTTATTCCGCGCGTTGGACGGAGGAAGAATCTCTGAACACTTGTGCTGAGGCAGAATGCGGAGAAAAAAAAAATGCGCCAGAGTGCCTACAAACAGCGATCAAGAGGAGACTTACCGGTCCTGCAGGCCGGCGTAGTCCCTGCGCGCGTTGGCCAAACACATCTCTGTCTTGGCCGCGGTTGACGAGACTGCTGGGTAGAGAGGCTCACGCACGCGGTGCAAGTCGCGGAAGGCGACGCCTAGGCACACGCCGTCCTTGTAGTAGGTAAGCGTGCCGCGCCGTCCGTCGAACAGCAAACCCAGCACAGTCGGCTCGTTCTCCCGGAACGGCCGCGTGAACGATCGCCAGCGGCCGTCGTGCCACAGCAGGCCCTGTGCCCAGAGACGTATAGTAATATCAAAATAAGGTTTAGGACGTGCCTGTCAATGGTGATAACTGGACGGCGCGCACTATACCATTGCTAATGATTGCCACTGTTCGCGTTTCATTTGACGCCGATAGTAAGTCAGTCATACACAAACCATAAAATTTTCGGAGAGGGGAGGGGGCTTTTCGCTTGCGTAATCCAACTTCATATGGCATACCGATCAGCCAAAGCACTCAACCTTTCCGTTAAACCTGTAAGTGCGCCCTATGGAGCGCGTTCTTTGAAGCTATTCAACACGACACGACAAAGTCTCAGGGACGTCCCAGAAAGAGCTGCACATCCTAATGAAGAAATCCGGTGAACTTCCATTAGATGTCCTAGTCGGCAAGATCTAAAAAATACACAGTAACACGTGCTCTAAGAAAAAAAGTATTTGGGGGGTATTTTTGCCACGGAACAATAATCCGTCATGCTCGCGTTTTCTTTGTTGAAAACTCGGCTCTGCCACTTTCCTATCAAGAATGATAAGTCACGCTGATAGCGGCGCACGTTCATGACCGGAAGTGTCGGGACCATGGTGATGAAGAAAGCACGGGGGGTATATGACTATTACCGTTGCGTGGCAGAAATACTCCCCAAATGCTCTATATTTTTTTTCTTGGAGCGCACTTGCATACTTGGGATGTAGGAACCAGAATCGGCGTGCGAAATATTTCCTGCTAATGCGCATCGGCAGACGGCCTGCCAGGTGGGTGTTGCTCTCTTCAAGTTTACTTAATAATTTAGATCAGGGGCGTAGCCAGAAATATTTTAAGGGGGAGGGGGTTCAACCATACTTTATGTATGTTCGTGCGTGCGATTCAGTGCATTGAGAACCCCGCTGTTACGTCGCAACTATGGGACCATTCCCGCAGTACGTTGCGAACCGGCCCAGGCGGCCATATTGGCGTGTTTGTGTGCTAAACATTCCTTCCGTTGACGACGCCGTTGTCACTTCCACGATTTTTTCCGTCGACGATATCGTGGCCGAGTGCGCCGATGCGTACGTCAGTGATGACGAAGTTGAGGAGGTGGAGCAGTTGCCGGAGCTACCAGAGCCAACGGCCTCATCGGCCGTAACAGCGATGGATTTGTTGCGGAGATTTGCGCGCAGTGACGACGTCGAAAGACACATGGCACTGCTGGTGCTTTAGAGACGCCTTGTACTGATCGGGCGTGTGAAAATGCGCCAGGCGACGCTGCGCGATTTCTTCAAGCGAAGGGTTTGAAATGAAATTGTTTGCTCTTCGCCACTACTCGTAATTTCAGGGCCGTAGCCAGAATTTTTTTTCGGAGGGGGGGGGGGGGTTCAACCATACTTTTTGTATGTTCGTGCGTGCGTTTGTATGTGCGCGTGTATCTATACGCAAGCAAAACTGAAAATTTTCGGGGGGCTACGCCACTGCCCGAAGCGATGGAAGGCCTATACGTCAGCGACGATGTGCCCGTAGATTTATGAGATGTGTGAACGCTTGGTTTCAGCGCGAGGTTCCGTCTCTGCAGTTTGGACATCCGTGTCGTGTCTGTGACTGTTTGTGGTTTAATTCGAACCTATCTGCGCTGAGAATTAACGTAGAAACAGTATAGAAACCAGATTAGTATCCAGAATCGTCCAGTTTCGCTGTTTCAAGCCTTGCGCGGCTTAGTGCAAGCTTTGCCTTTTTTTTTTCTTCTTTCTTTGGGGCTTCGGAAAAGGGTGGGTAGGGGTGTTGGGGGCAGGTTGAGCGCTCTTCTCCTTGTCCTCGGAAACAGCGAGGTTTCAGGTAACGTTATCCATATGCAGCGTGCAGACCCAGCACGTCCCCCCCCCCCCCCACGTTCGTGCAGTAACCCCATGCATTGTTTTGTTTCATTACCTAAACGCTTGCTGCGGGTCAGCCCTGAACATGCATCTGTTCTTTATAGTATACTATAATCCTAGAAATCGCGTTTGAGCTGAAGGACCCGTTTTTGTTCCTGAATCGTTCGTCCACAATTTCCTTCACTATCATTCAGTTCAGTCTCAGTAGAGGCTGCCGCGTTTTCTTTTCTGGTGAACCGTTGTTTTAATATGATTAAAGTGTGACTGACTTGCTGCTGCACTTTCAGAACACTGCCGAAGCCTCTGTTCCTTTTTATTTTGATCCTTTTATTTAAGCGATAAATTAATATTACGTCGCCGTAGTTCGTATACTTTCAGAACACCATGCACCGAACGCATTAGTAAAACAGGAATACCTTGTGAGAGAGTCCCCATCCGTGGCGATCTTGCCCGAGTAGGTCGAGGAAGGCGTTGGCGTGCATCCGTGCCTGCGCTGTGCACAGTCCCCACATCATGCTGGTGCCGAAGACTCGATGCGAGACGCGAACTTCCCAGTAGCTGCGTCGGTCCCGCGCCAGCGGACGCGCGCTCCGCACTCCCGCCGTGCCGCTGCTCCAACGGGGGTGGAACTGTGCCTGCGCACGAGTAAGAAGATCCAGCGTTCATATCTTCATCGCACAGGCACCAATCCTCAGGGTGGGGTATAGCTCAATAATCGGCATGTTTTTTGGATGAACAGTGCATATCCACAACGTGTTTCAAGCGTCAAGCTCTCCACAGAATCGCCAAACGCACGAGGGTCGTAAGAGGGGGAAAAAAATGAGGCACTTCGTGCGGGTATTTTAGCATTCTCGTATCCCTTACGGCGCCCACTTTCACTCGATCACTCCAGCACACGTTTACGTACTCTGCAGCGTCTCAACAACGGGGCCAGGAGAGTTATCACAGGGCTGCCAAAGTGCAGCGCGCTCCTTGCAATCAAAAGCTGTAGTGCTTTCGAGGACGTCTCTGACCTCATGTCAACGCACGAGCTTACGCAGGTCATGCGACTCAAGTCCGCACATGCACGTAGAGTCACCCTCTGCTGCTAAACCTTCCCGCGCCACCGCGCATATGTGCCCCATGGGAGCACGCCAGGGCCGTACCCAGGAATTTTTTTCGGGGGGGGGGGGGTTGCGTGTAGAACGGCTGCCATTTTTTAAGATTTATACTGGCTTATTTTCGCGAATAAAACAAGTACATCGCTTACTTGTAATAATTCGATGGTGCTTTTCAATTATTTGTACCCAAATAAAGAAATTGGTATGTCAACCTCAAATTCTGGTTAAAGCAAGAAATAAGTTTGGACAATAGCACCACCAAAGCCGGGGACACCGCGACCAACGGCTCCTGATGAAGTAACACAATGTAACCGCGGTACAAAAACGGTATGTGTTACAAGCTGCCACTCTAGCGTCGCCAGCGCGAAGTCGGCGACGGGAATGGCAGCAGGTTAGGTCGTTCCGTACGTAAGCAGAGACAGTGAAGAGGTCAGAGACGTGTGTGGGGAAAAACAAAACTCTAGTGATATTGCAGCACTGCAGAGGAATCTAGTACAACACTTAATACCAACTAACAAAATACATATAAAATCAATAAATCAGCTTACAAGAGAGAAGTATTACAAACTACACAAAACTAACCAACAATAAAACTACAGATGAGAAAGTCCGAAGGTATAAACAGGTGAAGGAATACCTGTGATGACCGGCAGCGTTGAGTCCACGACGATCGGATGCGAGAAGTCAGAGAGAGCTAGTTCTGGCACAACTGCGATGTCGGCGGTGTTGCAGCGCTGGTGTTTCCGGGAGGCTAGTGCTTGAAGCCGATCTCGGGCAGGTTGAGCTTACTCGAGATTCAAGTACCGATGCCTACGTTACAGACGTTAATTTCGCGTCACAACTAGACGAATGGCTAAGTTTAGGTGGCCAGCCGATACGGAGCCACAACCACTTAAGGGATACTCCGTCCGCTTCATCGGTTCGAACTTTCTTGAAGTAAGACGCAAGACTCCTTTGCTTCGTTGTTGCAAAGTGTCTTTTCATTTTGCTGCCGCAATCCTGTGCACACACACAGAAGTGGCCAGTGGCTCCAAAAAGACGTTTGCGACAGCTTCGACTGCCTGGCGTGAACGGCGGGCGATGTTTTCTTCCTCTCTTATCCACTTACAGTGGCTAGAATGTAGAAGTGTGATGAACGCGCCGGCTCCCGCGTGGCGCATGCGTTTTCTGAACGCCGCTACAGCTGGTGTGCATGCAGGCCCATTATTGTACTCCAGCTGCAGCAAACTGGATTAACGCTACTTAAAGACCTTTTCACAGAAGACTCCATGGGCAATGCATATACGTTAACTCCCAAGAATGCACTGCCGAGACATTTGCACTCCCGTGGTATAGTCCAGAAAGGAGGTATTGCTCCGTTCCTGTGAAAAAGTCACCTTTTCACAGGCGGCTCCCTGGGCGCCTGCATAATTCTCTCTGGGCTGCGCTAATTAAATAGCCGTGACCCCCCAAAAATGCACTTTGTAGGCTGTGACGTCAGCCTCTGTACTCCCGCGCGCAGCCCAGCTTGGCGGCGTTTTTTCTCTCCTGTGAAAGTTGACCGCTGGTGCCGGATTGTGTGCCGGCTGTATCCTCGCTTTGTGCGCTTTGTAGGGAGGCGCATATACCTTCTGTGTACAGAAGAGGTAGATTTCCTTGCGTGTGGTTAAGGTTGTTCGAAGTTGCTCGGATATGCCAGTCTTTCAGTAGATGTCATCTTCGATGATTCGTTTCGGTGGCGAGGACTACAGTTTGAGAAAAGTTTACCCTGCAGCCTGCGTCCTCGGAATGCGCCGCTGAGTTTTTCCGCTTAGGGGTTTCGTTCCCTGGCAAATTTGCGCACGTCGTGTTGGTGTTGCCGTTGCTGTCGAACTGTTTACCTTCACAGAAGGAGACGCGCTTTTCGTAGGAACCCAAAGCCGACACGTGCGGTCCGCACAGACGGATAACTTCTCCAGCGGCAATGCACAAGGAAAGCATCTGGAATCAATAAAGGAGCTGCTACGGGGTGAAAGACGAAAAAAAAAAAAGACTCGAAGGAACGCGAGGGCGAAGTGCAAAGCTGTACAAATAGGGCAGGTGCGCGTGCGGGGGAGGGAGCGCTGAGGTGTTCTGGTAAAAGGGTAGGTTTGAAGAAAGGAAGAAGAGGGAAGCAATGCCAGGAAAGTTGCAGTGTAACTTTGGCAGCTGGTGGTCGCTGTGAAGGCGTGTAAATATTTTAGTATCACCCGAAAAGTTAAAGCATCAAAAAAATTTCGGGGGGGGGGTCAGAACCCCCTCAACCCCCCCCCCTAGTTACGGGCCTGGAGCACGCACAAACTGCGGACCCAAAGCCTCCAACGAAGAAAATGGGACGCGAACACTCGGCAAAGAGGCAGGCCCACGCCAAGTGCCACGAAAAATACACGTGGCAAGTAAGCGATGGCAATCACAGCAGCTGTCATCATAGGCGTGCGCACAGGGGGGGGGGGGGGGGGGGGGGAGGGCAGGGGGGGGGGGCTCCCCCCGTAATCACCTAAGAAGGGGGGCGCAAAATCTGCCCCGTACATTGACCATTCTAGTCACCTAAGAGGGGGGGCCGCGAAATCTGCTCCATACATTGACTTAATTTAGAAGGGGGGGAGGCGCTGCGACGACCCTTTGCCCCCCCCCTAATGGGGAACCCTGCGCTCGCCTATGGCTGTCATAGCTTACGTGGTCGCCTCCAGGGGCGTAGCCAGAAATTTTTTTCGGGTGGGGTTCAACCATACTTTATGTATGTTCGTGCGTGCGTTTGTATGTGTGCGTGTATATATATGCTAGCAAAATTGAAAAATTTCGGGGGGGGGTTGTACCCCCCCCGCCCTTGGCTACGCCCCTGGTCGCCTCTATCAGAGGACCAAAGGGGCAGTAAGCAACCGAAAGGGGAACTCCACCACATGTATGCTAGCTATCCTATACAAACAAATGACAAACATGCGGAGCCCACCGCTCACAGTTCGCCAAGAGCACTACTGCGTTTCGTGCTTGTAAGGACACTCACAAAAATTTTTGCTGTTCAACGATTTCGTCTCCACGTGCGTCGTCTGCGTGAACAAGGGCACGATTTTCACATGAACGGGCGCACCGACTAGCGCGCCATATGCCACCATCCGCGTGGCCGAAACGACCCGAACACATACGGAGCAATGTACCTGAATAAATTTAAGTACGCATGAGGGATTGGTACGCTACATCCAAGCAAATGGTTACCGGCACAACTGTCTTCCCTCGACATACCTCCACTTCTCTCCAAGGCTACGTCTTTGACCGTAACGGGCCTTGCGCTCATAGGCGTGCGCACGGGGTGGGGGCTGCCCCCTCCCCCCAGTTACCTAAGAAGGGGGAGGGGGGGGGGCAAGGTGTGTCCTATACTTTGACTTAATAAAGGGGGGGGGGGGGGCGCTGCGATGAACCTGTCTGTACGATGAACGTGCAGATACAGTTTTAATAGTGGTAATAATCGTCGGGGTTTAGCGTCCCAAAACCACGATATAATTACGTGGGACGCCGTGGGGACGTGGGGCCTCTAGCATTTCGCCTCCATCAGATATACAGCTTTAGTATAGCAAAAAACGCTTGCGCTAGCGTGTTCACGCTAAAAAAATAGCGTAACGCTCTTTGTGCATTTGATAAGGCAAAGCTTTCCCGACTCGTCTAACGTGAAGGCATTTGGAGACCTTCCCACGCATGTTGCCGTATTGAACGCCACGTGGACTTGATGCCGATTGTCATGCGACTGCTGCAAAACTTCTGAGTTTTGATGGACGTATCTTTTAACACGGAGGCGAAGACTGTTCTCGTCACACTGCCGAGACAAATACACCCGAACGCCTTACAAAAACACAACGCGCAACCGTTTTCTGTTCATTTTGGTCACACAAAGATGTCATTGACGCCGGGATATAGCTGCGACAGGCACTGTGCACAGAGTTTACACCGGCATTTCGCTGCTGTCTGCGCAGTGCTATACATGTTCGGCTGATCAGATAACACTCTGATTAAGGTTGCCTAAGCCGCGACAGAGCTGCAGAAACGATCGTGATGATCTTATGACAAATGGCTAAAAACAGCACGCAAAAACAGTTTACAACGCAAGCGCTGTTTTCGTTGAGCTGTTTGTGCCGCCATACAATGCAGAAACCTCGAACACAGCCTAAATCGACCGCAGCAAGATCGAGCTATATGCATTCTTTGTCGAACGATGCCAATATTGTCGCGACTATAGATTGCCGCGCGCTTGTGCCAGTGGCGAGGACGATGAAGGTGCGCGGGTGGTTCTTTCGTTTGGGGCCTCTACTCTGGGATACAGCCACAGGGATGTTTTCTTCGCCATTAAGGAATTTATTATAGAGTCTAAAAGAATGTCTTGCTAAATGCCGGCTTTAAATATCTCATCACTGATAACTTGCAATTCAAATTAATATGTTATTTAACTATATATAATCCAGTAGCGTTACTAACTTGGCCAGTTGCTATTGGGTATGAGCCATTGTCAGAGGTCAAGAAGAAGCGAAGAGGCGAAGGAGATGTTGGGTTTCTTGACGATTGATAAAGCGTGTTTGCGGCTTGGCGTTTTCGTCTGTCATGCGTCGTTACAATATGTGTCCTCATTGGAAAGCGAGGTATCCACAAGCGTGAGTGGCTGGTTGCTGCACGCAACCACCGCCGGCCCGCACCGCCACGCAATCGATTGAAGAACATGCAAGGCATTTACCTGCCGGGGTCCAAGCAGCACCACTTCAGGCGACTTGTGTGTGGTGCTCCAGGCCCAGCCGGGGTCCTCGACGCCCCAGTTCCACGGCTCAAGCCGGCCGTCGACGTCGCCTTGGCCATCGGTGTCCTCCATGTCTCTGCAATCGGTGCGCTACGGGACTGGTTGGCGCCTCGTCGTATAGCGGCGCTGCTCGGTGCGTTCCGTTATGCACGAGCCCGCGCGCCCCGCCTCGATATCGACCGTTGGCTCCCCATCTGCTGCTGGCCCGCGCTGGACCCCTCGACAGAGCGCCAGCTGTCTCTCGGCGGGGGAAGACGGCGTAGTGGGTCCCGCGCGTGCCGCGTGTTTATCCCTCCCCCCGCAACCGGGCCCCTATTTTATAACGGTGACCCCCCGCCACCATACTTCCGTCCCGCTGCCACGCGTAGTCTATCCCCATTCTTCCCCTCCACATTTCTTTATTGCGCGATTTTATTTAAGCGGGTTGCCAGAGCAGCCGGCAGCTTGCATCGGCAGCGGTGTGCTCATAGCGCACAAACCGAAGCTCGCGGTTGGTGTCGACGTTGTTGGCGTATACGGATGCCTGTGGCGCTTCTCGTGTGTGCGCTGCAGAGACCAGCTGAAAGCGGGAAGCCCCGTGGAACGGATACGACCAAGAGTACCGAGAACGTGATGCGGGCACGGGACATAAATGCGAACTACACTGGGTCCTTGTATATTTGCCACGCACGTTCTTGTGAACTTTTATGCTGGGCTTTTCCATAACTTGTGTTTCTTCCCACGAGCGTTTTTTGTTTATCCTGCGCTTCTCTATTTCTTTTATGTTGGCGCGCAACCATCGGCCTACAACATTAATTCTACCATGGCAGCGAACGCCTGCCGTGCGTCTGCGAGCACGGGCGGTTGTTGTGTGTTCTCAAGTGTATACTCCTTGCTCGCAAGTGCCGCACCTCAAAGTGCGGCATGTTCTTTGGTGCGGCGTGGAAGGTGTATACTATAGAGCGGGGGGCTCTCGTTGTTTTCGACGGACGCCGACGACGCTGGTCGCTCTCTCCGCCTAGAGTTACTGTATATATACAGGGACACTATACCGCCGCCGTCCTGCTTTTCTCCGCTGCTGAGGTTTGGTGCGAGCACGAGTTCGCACATTAAATAGTGACAGTCTATTTATTGCTCGCCGTCACCACGACGTGGCTACATTTTCATCCGCGGCGACCGCATATAATCTGCCCGGGGATTTTCTGGTCAATGACTCGGGGCTGCCAATATTGCCTGTTGGTTTAATTAGATAATATCGAAGGAGACTGGCAAACAGCTTTCAACCCCCCTTCCCACCCATTCCGGTAAGCTATATCACGGCGGGTCGTGGACAACATGCATTTGGAGTTATTAAAGGGCCCCTCACCAGGCCACATAGCAAATTTTAGTTAGACGCTGGAAGTTGTTGTGTGCCGAATGAAGAGCAGCATGCCGCAAGAATTTTTCAGATCGGTTCATTACGAGCTGAGAAAAACAATAATTTGTAGCGGCGCGAAACCATGATGCGAGGAGGAAAATTTCAAACCCTTGCCACTCGCCCAGTGTAGCCTTAGCAAGCCAAATCCCTTCCCTGCCCTCTTCACTTGACACATACGCATACGCATGAACACGTCATGCGCATGCATGGTCACGTGCGCATGACGTGCCCAAGCCAGCCCGAGCACGCGAGCGGCCGCGAGCGGCGTTGCACGGCCGCTATTTTTGTTTTTATGTAGCGGCCGTGGGCGTTTTGTCGGCGTTCTCTGTGGTGTACTGCCTCTTTCTGCGCGACGGGCATGAAAGTTGAGACATTTGTACGGGCACGAGAGTGGCGGTATCATGAGCCAGTGCCGCATCAACGTTTACTTGGACGCGGTAGAATAAATGAGCATAATGAGTGCTCGAACGCGCCAGAACATTACTTTCGTTTCCAGGGCTGGCGTCTGCTCGATGCGCTAACCGCGGGGACACGAACGCATGGGAAAGGGAGGCACATTAGCCCCGCATCTCGCTGCAATGCACGAAAAAAAAATGAAAAAGACGCACACATTCCCTTTGCGTGTCTAATTATTTCTCTCAAGTTTTAATAATATATTCAAGCAGCAAATTACACAAACTACACATGTCGTGTCAAATAATTATCGCAGTGTCACGTGCTACTGTTGGCTACGTCAGAGCACAATCATCTACGTAGAGGAGCAACATCACAGCACTACCATCTACGTAGGGCCATTTTCTCATGTACGTCATCCCCTCATTCTCTAAAGCGCGCGCCCTCGAGAGGAAGGGCAAGCAGCGTTCACCTTGAAATTTGACCCATTTCCGCGGCGCGTAGCGTTGCAAATTTTGGCAGACGTGATCGTGAACGCCCAGTGTATGCATTGCGCTCGTTAGCTCAAAATTGTCAAACCTGGTGAGGGGCCCTTTAAGATGAAAGCCTTAAGTGCCTCATCAGACGCTGACCTTGAAAAACGCGACGTGTGGTACCCAAACCCACGTGACCTCAATAAAAATCAGATAAAGTTACGGTTCAAGTCGGAATCAAAACCAGGCATGCTGCGTGGCCCTCATTAAGTCATTGCAAAGTCGCGTTCACAGATGTAATATTGCGTGGCAGAAGCGTAGAGTCTCACCAGCGTCACACCGCGTGAATTGTGTAACGAGTGGGTGCACGGTCGAACTCTGCAAACCCCTTACAAAGCGCTGAACTATAATTCATCATCATCTTCAGCCACAGCATCAACAAAGGCGTTCGCGTTACTCGGCCCACAGTCACATGACCATCTGAGCGCCTCGTCGGCAAAGGAGAAGAAAGAAGAACCTTCGAGGAAGGGTTTAATGAAGGTCAAGGGAAACCAGGGGCGTAGCCAAGGGGGGGGGGGGTTGGGGGGTTCAAACCCCCCCGAAATTTTTCAGTTTTGCTTGCGTATATAGGCACGCACACATACAAATGCACGCACGAACATATATAAAGTATGGTTGAACCCCCCCCCCCCCCCCCGAAAAAAATTTCTGGCTACGCCTCTGAGGGAAACATTCAATGGAGGGCTCAATGAAGGGACAATTAAGGAAGGTGAAAAGGCTTTCGCCTTGATGTTTTTAGGAAGGACCTAAGGACCCCGGCTTAATTTTTTCCACAGCCGCATGTTCAGCAATGGGTGACATAACCATTAAGCATCTTTGGCAAAACCGTGTGGTATCGATGGATAAATTTACAGCTCAGAATTCGAAAAGGCGTGAGCGTTCCTACGCTATCGGTCAGTTGCAATTGGTTTAAGTCTACCTAAAATGATACCTTTGCGAGGCGCCATCCGTAACGCGGAAACGAGCTTATATCATCATCCGTTCGTCCGCAGCTGCGAGCGTATCCCCCATGTAAATGACGCCTCTTGACGGGGTATCGTGGATGTTGCATTCTGTATGCTTCTTGTATATTTCAACGTCCTTTTGTTATTCATTTCACCGACGCATCGAGGTATAATGTCCTCGCGGACTCACGGAGGGTCGCATAGTTTCATATAATATTACGCTGTGGCGCCTCTCGTTCTTCGTAATCACCACAATGTCAGCCTTCGGACGTGACGACACTGCGCGCATATTAACGATCATCGCCTCCGAGAGAAGTTTCCAAGAGAACGGTAGGCTTTTGTTGAATGCGCTCACGATAGCCCAAGGAGATTTTAAAATCAATCGAAACTTAACGCAGAGTTTTTCAAAACAAAACGAGCACTACCGTACAGCAGAGTGTGAACTGTGCCGTATAAAAAAAAAAAGCGCGTTAGATGCTCTAGCTTATAACACATATCGATGTTAACTATACTTCTTGGTATTTCAATTATGAAGTTCCGTTATATTAGGACCTGTACGTAGAAGTCGAAAATTTATTTTTTTTCTTACGGGACATTAGATCACCATAGTTGTTACGACATGGCATCAGTAAATCATGCCGCTGACAGTGACAGCGGTCAAAATTAGTAAATTCCTTCGGGGTTTCATTATTGTCCTTAAACGTGTTATAATCAGCGCTTAATAAAGACTTAATTGCTACCCAGCTACATCAGGATCGTTGAAGTCAGGGACCGGAGAGGGGGGAGGGGGCACACCTTACCCCCCCCCCCCTTTTTTTTTCGTGTCGTGAGTGACACCTATGACCTAATCTCAAGGGAACGGTGGTTATTTTTCTTTCTTTCTTTCTTTCTTTCTTTCTTTCTTTCTTTCTTTCTTAATTGCTTGCTTGCTTTCTTGCTTTCGTTTGCGGCAGTCATTGTGCTCCCACGTAGTCATACCGTGTTTCTATGCTGCAACGGCACCGTAGTGAGCGGGTGCGCCCCATTGAGCACAATGGAGCGAGGGGAGAGAAGCCGGTCCTCCCCGGCCACGCGACTGTGGCTTTCCCTTCGCCCAGAAAGTGTTCAACTACACAAAGCCACACCACCGTTCACGCTTCGGCTATCCTTTCTCTATGGTGGTTCTCCCACTGAAACCGCCACGGTAGCTTATTGGGCTGCCGAGGTCACGGGTTCGATCATGGCAGACTTGCACAAGATCCTTCAAAAATGCATTCGAGATAGTGAGTACTATACGAAAAAAAAAATGTGAGTGTAGAATACAAACTAGCAAATTCAGAATAGTATCTGATTATGAAGCGCAGTAAAAACACTAGGGAAAAAAGTACCTTGTTACATTGAAGATAGTCCCACGATTCATTTTGTTGCGAAATTCGAAATGCAACGAAACGGTCTACTGCAAAAAAAAAAAAAAATCTTTATTGGGCCGCAAGATGAGTTGTTTCTATAGTCGTCCGAGAGTTTGCCTCTGTCTTTCTCGAAAGCGTGAGTCTTCCAGTGCTAAAAAGGCGTTCCGCAGATGCGCTAGAAGAAACAGCTACCTCATACCGCAGAAAAGATTCGTGGGGGGCAGGTTATTTTAAAACAGCGCTGACGTCCCTTGTCTCGTTTTCGCAAAGGTATACACGGATAGCACGTGACATAAGCAGCTGTAACCCCTTTGTCTTCAACGGGCGCTGACACCGTGAAAGACGAAAAATCATCGATCTGCTGCAGTGCGCTCTTCTTTCGTTGCCTGTCAGCGTGTGTCGAGGATGCATTTTTAGTTTTTCTTTCCGGGTTTATCGTTTTGACCAGGACGTAAGAAAGCGCGGGCCTCATCAACTGTGTGTGTACGCGAATTTTGGACGAGTTTAGCCTGCTTAATTATGTTTAACGAAAACTGCAGCGGTCAGGTTGGCCGGTCTTATTCTCTCCTGCTGTGTGTGGAACATTCTTTCCATGTGTTTGAAATACTGAGTACAAAGCGCTCTGAAATTTATGTAAGCTACAGCATAAATACTGATCTTGCGGAGTATAGTTCCAAGATGCCAAAATACTTTTAAAAAATTACGGGGGATGCTTACTATCTTCCTAAAATTATGAAGGCGAAAGCCTAGTTGGACCCATAGTGATGAGGATATTATTATTATTATTATTATTATTATTATTATATTATTATTATTATTATTATTATTATTATTATTATTATTATTATTATTATTAACAGACGAGCTGTTTAAGCCGACCGTTAGGCCGTCTGTCGTGGACAAAAAACCTCGCGGAGCGATGACGTCACCTCGCGTTGCCTATCCGCCTCGTGCGCTGCTGCTTTGAGTTGTACTGGTGGCGCCATCAACGGCGAACGGTGGCGAAAGGTGGATACGCGCGGCTCATAGAAGCCGTGGGCAAAGCCAGGGGCGTAGCCAGAAATTTTTTTCGGGGGGGGGGGGGGGGTTCAACCATACTTTATGTATGTTCGTGCGTGCGTTTGTATGTGTGCGTGCCTATATACGCAAGCAAAACTGAAAAATTTCGGGGGGGGGGGGGTTTGAACCCCCCCCAACCCCCCCCTTGGCTACGCCCCTGGGCAAAGCGCCCGTTACTCGCCATTTTTCTATTCATTTTTCATTCTGGTTTGATATTTGTACTGCCGACACTGCTCCACTAGACAACCATGCCGTTTGTTACGTCGATTGTTCTATATTATTTGTTTTAAAATGACAGGCCCGTTTTTTTATGCGTGCGCGCGATGCACTGCGTACTGTTATGATCGGACTTCACGGCTTGGCGCCGCTGGATCGTCAAAATGGTATGGCGGCATCAGCCCTGCTTTCTTCGCCCTCAACGTTCCCCGAAACGCACCAGGTGAGGCGACGACCCTGCCGTAGTGTCCTGAGCCCTTCAAGGCCGTCAGTTCCCTCTTCAATCGCCTTGGACACGCTTGGCTGACTTTGACGCCTTTATGGCCTGAAGATGAACTATTTGCAGTCCAGGCTGCTCGGAGGAGGCAGTCGCTTGTGCACTGCTGCGAGATGCGACTTCTGGGAGATGCGACTTTGGGACCCTGCCGGCGGCTGGCCGTCACCTGCACCGGCGACGCATCGAGGCAGGGAAAGGTTTGCAACTGTCAACCCACCTGACATCACGGCCCGCCGCCAGGAATGAACGCTGCAGTAATCCCTTCATTGTGTGTACGGTTCCTTTGTGGCTTTGTGACCCGAGTAAGAGCTGGCCGTCATCTGTACCGACGGCGCTATCGCACCTGACAGCACACCTGACAACGCAGCCCGTTTCCGGGAAAGTGCACCGCCGAGATCCCTTCTCGGTGTCTTGTTCGCCTCCCTGGACCGTCCGTCGTCCAGGTGCACCGCTTATCTCTTTCCCGGAGTGCGAGGGAGGCGGTGCTTACTTAGTGGGCGGAGATGAACACAACGTGTTTGATTGGATTGTTCTGGACTTGATTGTTTCCTCCAGCAGGGAATCTTGGGAAGGCCCAGGCTTTATAACGCGAGCGTCGGGACGCTCCAAGCACGCTACCAAAACGACATGTAAAATAAACGTTACTGTTATCAGCTCCGGCTCCTGAGCTCTACTTCTCCCCGAGGCCTGGCTGCTCTCCGGTCCTATGGGCAGACCCCCGATCACATCGGTACGTTTCTTACGTGCATGTGTCCAAGTTGTTTGCGTGATCCGTTAACACAGATAAATAAAAACTATTGCAGTACAAAACAGCATTCTTGTTTTATTGAACACCCCAAACAGTATAACAACAATGACTAGTACGGCTGTATGCCTGCATAAGAAACGCACAAAAGACACGCGATTTTATCTTCGCCCAACACTCGTAGCACTCAACTAGGCCAAAAAAACCGAAATCTAACTTGCTGAACGTCTTAACAGCCGTCACACAGCTGCATAATAATACGTGAAAGTACTTTAGCAAATGACCAACAAACATTCACACAGCGTTTTCTTTGTTTTGTTCACAGACCGTGTTAACATATGAGAAAGTTCTAACTGCATTGCAATCACATATTTCGGAATATCTAATCACTTTCACCATTAAAGCCACAATCCTCTAACACATGCGCTTTAAATTGAGCATGGCATTACTCAGACTTATATAGGAAATGCGCACGCGTGGCATTACTCAGATTTATATAGGAAATGCGCACGCGTGTAATGCATCTCGTATGCTAGATTCTCCTTTGGTACATGCAACTCAACATAAAATGCGATTCTAGAAGTAATGTTCGTGGAGTAGCGAGCATATAGAAGGGCAACTACTTACAGCTTCACTTACCTTTGTAAAAACGGTATTCCAATTGCAATTCAATATTAACCGACGCAACAACAATAACAACACACTTGTTGCACACAGGCGTACCAGGTTGACGCGCGAGGCCAAGCGCGGTATTTTAAGTGTAGCACAATCGTGCGCGTACAGTACGCTAGAATATTCTGGCACAATGTCGTCAAGCTTGCAGTCACTTCAGCGGTTCCCACGATGTAGCACCAGTTGACGTCCTCGCGTCATCAAACTGCTACGACGCCGAGAACTACACACACAGCTGACTTTGACAAACGCGGTCTTGCAGGAGGCCATCTTGTCCAGCAACGAGCGGACAAAAGTCCACAACTGAGGCGTCTGAAACATTGCCGTTGATGAGATGGCAGCTGAACGAAATCAGGGCTCATCGTCCGACGTGTGGCCACCGCCTTAACACAATATTAACGTTGCAACGTTCAAGGAAGACGCGACGAAAGCGACGAGACCAGCCGGTCTTGTCGGGTGCGGTATTCGCAACTTTCACGGCCTATAGGTGGCGCGACTGTACATCCAACATGGCGGTCGTTGAGATTATCGGCCCGCTGCAGACGATTTAGGAACGTACATGGTTGGCGAAGCGTTCAGTTCTTTGCGCTTCGGCTGCACTCCGATTTATGTTTTAGTGAAAGCAGAGTTGCGGTGACATAAGTAAACGATAATGTCGGGTACGTGATTGGAACCTCATTAGGAAGATAAATATGCACACAATTGTAAATAAAGCAAACACACTAGTCGCGTTGCTTGCGGCGCTTAATCGCGCGTTGCAACCCCCGCTGTGCTGTTAGCACGATATGGTAGTAGGAGACTCAGTAAAGATGTCTCAGTAATATCAGAGACAATCTCGGAGACATGCTTTATCTCATTTTTGCTTGCATTGCATTCTGCCGCGTAGCTAGCTCAGCTCCCTTCAAAGCACGAAGTAATGTAAGTAAACGAAAAAAAAAATGTGTTGCCTTTCGAGACCGAAGCACAAGAACCACTTGATGCATGTGCGATTATCGGAAATACGATTTTATTGCGCTTTCTTGGTAAAAAAGAGAGAAAAAAAAAACCAGCGGAATGCCACAATGGGTCGACAAGCAGCGAATGAAACCAGCGCAAGGCGCAATCGTCACGTTTAAGAAGGGACGTTTCTGTTATCATCCTACGCTTTCGGTGTTTATGAGAAGTGCAATAAGTAACATCGTACGGGACAGGGACGAAAAAACAGCGCCATCAGCAAGTAATACAGAACAAAAAGAGCTGGAGATGTGAAGGTCACGGAGGCACTTGGCAGCCACTTCAGACGTGGAATGGTGCAATGGACGCTTTGAAAGCGGACTTTTCATTATATCTTAGCGGCGGAACGCATTCCTTATCAGTTCTGGTACTGTCTGCACAGCGACTGTGTCGAGCGGAGGAACGAAGCGCGAGAAAGGTGATATGAGGTAGTAGACATATACTCAAACACAAAATGGGATTCTGCATACATTCATGGGCCTTGGTTATTTGCTTGCGAAGTTTAACCCGCTTAACCACTCACGGCTTTTCGAGGCGCTAATCTGAAGGGGAGGCTTTTGCTTTGCCTCCCGCTGTACGCTGTGAGCACCGAGGCCCGCAGTAAAATCAGTTGCCTTTTTCTTTTATTTTCCGTTCACATTGAGGAACCGAAAATGTCACGTATCCAGACCGTGCACACCGTCGCAAAACAACCCCAAAAGAGACAAAACAAGTGGCAGCATTCGCTGACTCAAGCGGGTCCAGCATTTCAATAATCTCAACAGAGCTTTCGGCGGCCACCGCTCGGCGGCGCCACGGTACCTGGAAGTTGCGAATACTGGATGGATGGATGCTATGAGCGTCCCCTTTAAAACGGGGCGGTGACATGTCTGCCACCAGGCTCGAAGATAAAAAAGAAAAAGTTTCCTTGTTTCATGTTGGCCTAATACCCTCGTGCACTGCTGTTTGATGATGATGATGATGACTTTGTGGCCAACCCTTCGCAACGGGTGGACGTGGAAACCACGCCCTAGCCAAACATGAAGCTCTACGTATTACCTGTTTTTCAGTAAAACGGTAGGGAAAAAAAAGAGGAAAAAAAAAAGAAAAAAAAGGGGGGGGGGAAGGGGAAGAAACAGGAGCCGCTCTGACTGGGCAGCAGTCAAGAATGCCTCGCCGCAACAGCCGCTCGCCAGCATTCGAGGCGGCCCTTTGTCGCTGCGACCGCGGCTCTGTCCACACTACGCCGACTGTCATCTCCGCCGGCCTGTTCGAAGCCCAGAGCAGTTTCCAGAGAGGCACCATCCGTCATCGCTGGCGCAGTACCACATGTTCGATAGTTTCGTCCTGTAGACCACACACACGACACCGCACATCACTCACGTCCTTGCTAATAGCCTTAAGGCGTACAAGTGTGCGGAGTGCACCAGCTCTCGCCTCAAATAGTAGCTTGCTGCCAAGGGAGTTGTCGTGGATGGATGGATGCTATGAGCGTCCCCTTTGTAACGGGGCGGTGACATGTCTGCCACCAGGCTCGGGAAAACAAAACAAAAAAAAAGCTTCCTTGTTTCATGTTGGCCTAATACCTTATCTACATTGATTAAATCTACGTTATTATACCAAAAAATACAAATTCACGGTCTATCTCTCTGCCTCTTAAGGCAGAATGACCTTATTATCCCATTATTTATTTTTGTTCTTTATCTCTACTTTTCTGCCACCAATACTCTAACCGTCTCTTACTTATTTCTATCGCGGACGTGTTCAGCTTTCCATTGTTGTCCCTAAAACCCAAGGCTTCATGTAGACTCGTGCCCACACGTATACCTGGGTGAATATCGCCACATTCAATCAGTACATGTTCCGTCGTTTCCTTAGTTCCCCCGCAGCATGTACATTGTTCTTCTTTGTTACTGAATTTCACTTTATAACTACGCGTTCTAAGGCAGCCCGACTTTGCTTCAAACAGTAAAGCGCTTCCCCTTGAATCATCATAAAACCTTTCCCTCCTAATTTCGTTTTTTCCCTTTCGGTAGTTACTCAGAGCAGGCTTCTTTTCCATCGCTGCCATCTAATAAGTCCTCTCCGCCTCTATGACCTTCCGCTTAATGCTCCTTATTGTTGCCATATTGCCCGCACTGCTAGCCGTATATTTACTGGTGAGCCTCCTAGTCCTTTTTCTCCACTGCGTGTCAACGCTTTTTCTATACAAACACATGAAAACCTTCTCTGCCCATCTACTCTTCTTCATTTTCCTCAGCCTCTCTTCGAATCTCATTTTGCTCTGAGCTTCCCTCACTTCAAAGCCTGTCCATCCCATATCACCCTTTACAGCTTCATTTGTCGTCTTCCCGTGAGCGCCCAACGCGAGGCGGCCCACCGTCCTTTGATTTACATCCATTCCTGATTGTACCTCTGACTTCATACACACCACTGAGTTCCCAAATGTAAGCCCCGGGACCATCACACCCTTCCACAGCCCTCGAAGCACCTCGTACCTATTGTATCCCCATAAAGCTCTGTGCTTCATAATTGCAGCATTCCTCTTTCCCTTTGCTACCGATCTTTCTCTTGTGCCTCCATATATCTATCCCCCTCATTTACCCATACTCCGAGGTACTTGTACTCGCTTACCCTCGGTATTTTTTGCCCTATATTAAGACCGCATGGTCTTCGTGATCACTGCATACCATCAATTCACATTTTGTTGCACTAAATCCTAGTCCTAGAGCCTCACATTCCCTTCCGCATATATCTGCCAGTCGCTGTATATCATCTTGAGTGTCCGCAAATAAGACAATATCATCAGCATAAAATAGACCTGGAAGCTTCTGCTCAACCATCGTGCCGACCTGTTTGCGTGACAAATTAAATCCAATGTTGCTACCTTCTAGCGCTTTTTCCATCCTCACCATGTACAGCATGAATAACAGCGGGGACAAAGGACATCCCTGTCTCAGCCCCTTGCTAATTTCAACGCTGTCCTTGCTACTTATTCCTTCTCATTCTATACAAACTGTATTTTCTCGGTATAAAGCTTTTGAGGGAAATATTTCCCTCAAAAGCTTTATACAGTCGTCACCTATGCCCACTTCTTTCAATATATCCCACAAAATTTCCTGATTAACGTTGTCATACGCCCCGGTAATATCTAGATAAGCTACGTATAAGGGCCTGTTTTCTATTTTCGATATTTCTATACACTGGGTAAGAACAAACAGATTATCGTCTAACCGCCTGTCGATTCGAAATCCATTCTAATGTTCTCCCAAAATATCATTTTTTCTACCCACGCTTCTATTTTTAATTTTACTGCAGTGCCTGCATCGCCAACCTGTATAGCACCGATGTAATGGTTAGCGGTCTATACGAGCGAATGTTATCCTTTTCTCCCCTGCCTTTATAGATTAAGTTCATTCTACTTTTTCGCCAACTGTCTGGTATTTCCCTCTCCTGTAAGCACTTTTCTACGGCTTTCAGCAGTGCTTCTTTCGTGTTATGTCCGAGTTCGTTAATGAGGCTGACGGGAACCCCATCTAAGCCCGGAGTAGTGCGCTTAGGAATTTTTCCTTCGGTCTTCTTCCAATTGAAGTTCTCTAGTACTACATCTTCGTCGGTTGCGCTCCTTTGCGTACTTTTACTCACCGGGGGAATCCCCTGGGCGACCTTTTTAAACGAATCGGCTGTTATCTTTCTGCACACTGCACATAGAGTTACTGTATAACGGTAGCATATACAGTAACTTTAACTGCACAGTGCAGAGCGCGCGCTCTCACGGGCCACGGCCACCGAAAGAAATAATAGAAAGTGGAGAGAGGGCTCACCTTGGAGCCAGAGCCGTACTGCTTGGAGCATGGCATATCCGTGGAAGCAAGAGGAAGTGTTGCGTCGTCGGTGTGGCGTGTTGTCGAGAGATGGCGCTAGTTTGTTTTTGCGCAACGGAATCGCAAACTTCATTTATAATGCATGGGATCCTATGGGTGGTTGGGAGAGTGTGCAACCGTCTGAGCCGAGCGGTGGCGCCACCATACCGATGCACGAGGCGGATAGCAATCCCTGGCGCGCATCTGTGCATAGCTTCACTTATGGCGTATTCGGTTGGTCGCTCCGATCCTCTGGCTCGGAGTCGGCATATGCGGAGGCAGCCCGCAATCGGAGCGCGAGAGGTAGCGTACCAACCGAATGGATCGACGATCTCGGAGCAGCTAGAGTTACTGTATATGCTACCTTTAGGTAGCAGAGTTGCGCATAGGTCCCCATCTTGCCCGCCGTGGCATCCACGCTAATAGGAAAGCCACCTCTCTGGAATGTAGGAGCCGACGCGGCTGCTGTTGTTGCTGTGTCCTCTCGGCCCCGCGGCTCCGTCTACTTTCTCGTTCGTTCATAACGCGTCGCTGGCGCAATGACTTTCGATTCTAAAAAAAAAAAAAAAAGGAGGGAAAGCTCGGGAAACAATAATTTGAGATGGAACAGGTGGAGATTAACACTATCGCAAGTAATATTTTTGTTTTAAATGGCAAATAGGAAAAGTGCGACGGTCACGATTCTGGACCAAATAAATTCAGCCTAATTATTCGTTTCACGTAGTTTTTGATGCAGCGCTTCAAAAGATTAAGTGAATAGCTCGAGAAAACAAGTGCTAAATTATCACTGTGTTTTACAAATAGCGCAAGCTAACGAGAATTTCGCTTACGTCTAGGTAGATGTGGCAGATAATAAACACTCGGTCATGCTTCAACTTTATGCCGCACAGTGCTCGGAATGAATCATGCTGTTTTGATAGACCTGTAAGGTTCATATTCACACACATCACCTCCTTCACACAGTCACTCGCGCATATTTTTACCGTTTTGTCCCGCTCGATTTTAGTCAACCTTTGACCAGTGAGAGAGAAGCGATATATATCCTGTTCGCTATCGCCGGCTTCTGATGTCTCATGCGCAGCAGCCACTTGAACGGCGACGGACGACGGAAACAGACTTGTCACATGGAATTGAGAAGAAGGCCTTTCCGTGCTCTTGTCGGTTCGTGCAGTGGGGAGCGCAGCATCCTGTCATTGTCGCAACTTCGCAACACTGAGTCAGGGGGCTGTGCCGCGCAGACGTTCGCAAAAACGGATAGCAGAAGACACCACCACAACAACGACCAACAACCGCCTTAGCGCACCGTGCAACCAGCGCGGGAGCCGCCGGGTAAACATCGACAAATGCGGTCAACCATCCGAGCTGGCGTCATCGTCCGAGCTGCTGGTTTAAGGACGAGACAGATGGTACGTTTTTGCCTCCGATCCGGCTTGCGGCGTGCGGCGATTCAGCACACACGGGGCGAACGAGCAATCAGCGGCTCCGCCCACATAGGGCGCCTTGGCATGCACACTTGGAGGACTTCGTATCTTCGTAATAAAGCACAAAACAAACAACTTTGCACAGCCACGCTTCGTTATATAAGAAAATAATCACTACAACTACGCCTTCGCGAACGTCAAGCACATCGCAATAGCTCGCCGTCACTCACGATTCCGAGAGGTAGGCCTAGCATGGCGGACGCCGGCCGTCTCCTACGCCGTTCACGATCGCACGCGAGCTCGGCATAGAGCGCTTGTTTTTGCCAACACGATTAAGCTTTGTACTCGCATGTAATGCGTTGCCATACGCTATTAAGTTGCTCGGCGTCATCGATGTGAAGGCATTCGTATGCGAGCTGCTGTAACACCATTTACGCTTCGTCCGCCTTCAGTAGCCGCCTCCGTTTCGACATGGTGCAGTTATGGCTTGGTACATGTGAACTCACCACACAAGCGCTCAAAAACGCCACGAACACAATACAACACACGTGTACGAAGTATTACGCGTCCGATGCTCTCCCCTTCTGAAATGCGCACTCGTGCTGTCACCCTGTCACTTGCCGGTAAACGCGGCGTCTAGTGCCCCTCCCGGCCAGATCGCACCACGCTCTCACTTCGAAGTCAGAGCGGTCGGGAGCGCTCCGAGTCGGAGGCTGACGCTCCGGAAGAACCACCCGAAGGTAGTTCGAGCGCTCGGATTTTGCCAACCGAACGCGCGACCACTTTTCAGAGCGCTCTAGAGCGCTCAAAATCGCCCACCCGAATACACCAGCAAAACTTAGCAGTGCCTAGCTTAAACTCGCAATACTTAGCAAAATTTACCATAAGCTCGCAAAACTTAGCGAAACCAATCATAGCCTTCCCAAAACTAAGCAAAAGCACAGAAAAACCTCGAAAGCAAAACATAGCAAAACCAAGACCAGCTATGTGCCGATCAGCTCCGCTGTCTCTCTGGCCTTGCACCACTAGTGCATGCCACTACGCCCAGTTTATTTTATTATTATTTCATACTGTCTAAATGTGCTCTATCCTTATCTTCATATTCTGCCGTTAAAATAATCGTTTTGTCACTCTTGTTTCTATTCTTCCATGTTATTGTGTTTAAATGTAGTGTAAAAAAGCTACACGTTTGTCTTTTTTTTTTTCTCTTTGGTCATGATGAGTTACAGGCTTTTCAGGATACATTGATGTTAGGGGTGTGCGAATATCAAATTTTTCGAATACGAATCGAATACGAATATCCACCTTCGAATATCGAATCGAATATCGAATATCAGAGGAAAAATGCCTCCACAGTAACAATATTATATTTAACATGTAGCTTTTTGAAAAAAAAAAAGACATTAACAGTCTGACTGGCAACATAACATACACTGCTATCTCCAGAACACAATGTCCAGGCTAGCACAATGCGCATCATAACACAAGCAAATATCACGGCACAATGAAAGTAATGACTAGATGTTATCATGAAGAAATATAAGTTGCTCCACATGATCAGGCAGCAGGCGCTCCCTTCTAACCAGGGTGTCGGAACGAAATGTTTTTCGTTTCGGTTTTAGTTTCGTTTCACCGCAAAAAGTTCCGTTTCGTTTCTGTTCCGGAACGAAAAAAAAAAACGTTCCGTAACGGTTCGTAACGTTTTTTTTTCTTTGTATAAAAAGAAAATATGAAAAAGGTAAAGCAATCATTAAAAAAAACATTGGATTTGTGATGTAGTTACTTGCCCTCCTCTTAAGAAAGTGGGACAAGGGTAAAACACGTTCTTCACAGGAGCGGAAGTAACTGTACCACGAATTTCTACCAACTAGCACAAACCAGTATTAATTTCAAAGTCATAGTATTTATTTTCTCACAAGACAAATACGAATTTTTTTAGTTGGCTTAATTCTTTTTGTCAAGGGAGTGAGCACGATCGCAGAAGTAGCACGTCATTGAGTGTACTCTCTGATGTGCGAGATCGCTGTTCTGATAACAAAGATCGCCAGGCCTGCGTGAAACACGCAGCAAGTCACAGCAAAAGCTAGAAGAGCGGACTTTGTAGAGCCTGTTGTTATCTCTTGGGGCAACTAATACAATTAAACATGCAACGTACCCACTACGTTATAAATCGTCGCAAGTTTTCTGAAGTAGCGAAGTTCCCACTATGCCATTTTTCTTCATTCTTCGGAGAATCGCGGTACCCGCTACAGATCTGTAAGGCATTATCTGCACTTTGTGCTGTGGCTGATAATGAAGAATTATGACTGAGCACTTTGCATTGGGTGGGAAGGAGTGTTGCGGAATGGGCGCCTCCATTCGATACCAATTACATTCCGGGGAATTAGAACTTGCCGCAATTCCATTCCTTTCAATTCCTCGGAATGAAAAAAAAAACTTAGCCCATTGGCACTAAGGGAATGGCCTGGCAGTCCGATTCCATTCCTGTAGTTCCTCAACGGAGGAAAGGCATTTTGATAGTTTTATCGAGTTGAGAATGAACGCCCCATAAAGCTGATGTCATCGAATGCATTAGGAACTGGAAAAGTACGCAAAACACGTTGCCAAGGTCGAAGAATAGTAGCTTGGTGACATATCTCGTGTAGTACAACCACCCTACTAATTCCCATAGGGGCAGTTCTCCCGCTACCGGTAGTATTTGCGTGGTCAAGAAGTTTGAACGAATGGTGGTGTTTCAATATTGTTTAAGCTTAAATCTGTTAATGCTAAAATGACGACATAGCGTATTTTTATGCTGACAAAAGCGCCTTTGCATCGAATACGGAGCACTGGGCCGCACTGCCCGTCAGCACTCACGCTTGTCAAGCGCGCCTCGCAAGCATGGATGGGGTGAGGAGAACTTTCTGTGTTCGCCTGTGCGCAGGCATGCAATGTCTTCCTTGTCGCAAAGGTTATTTACGTGTGTCAGGTACTAAACTGCTCGTGAGATAAAGATCAGGCTGTGCATAGAGTATTCGCCACTTTCGTGTGAGGGTATCAATGGGAACCAACGCGCAGGGGTAATTTGTTTCTCCCTTCGGTATCTGCTGGGACAATGCATTTGTTTGTACACTAACTTACGCCTCCGTTTGTAGTAAGCGCGTTGCTTATAAATGTACCGTGCTTGTAATAAGCTAAGCCATTTTAAAAATACTGCTTTAGTGTTAACTTGCGAGGCTCTGACTTAGTAACGTTTGAAGCTTGAAAAACACCACGTAGACGAAAACGTCCTCTATTTTCGGAAAAAGACGTAATTCCATTCCCATTCCATTCTTCCGAGCGTTGTCCCCATTCCATTACGGGGTCGCGAATATGTTGAAGATTCCGGAGTCATTCCAATTCCGGAATGCTAACTCCGCAACACTGGTGGGAAGCGTTAAACCACACAGTCTTTGCGCTATTAGCATTGTGTGATGACTGGTTGTTATTTTACTCTTCTGCCACGCTATATTACATATGTTAACGCGATTCCTTGCGCGACATGACGCCTGTGTAGAGTGACACTGTGGTGGAAGACCCGACTGCCACGCAGAGGGCGCGGATCCTAGAAATTTGTTTCTCATTTAATTTTTTCTTATACAACGCGATAGCGGTCACGTACACCGGCGGCTGCGGACAACTATGGAGTCAAAATCGGCTGTTGTAATCTCATAACAGCTTTCGCTGTAACAAACTTCAGCGCCGACAATGCTCTCTCCTCTCCACTTTGGCCTGCTTGACAGGCGCGCAAAAGTCCACTTGCGTTAATATGAACATATCTGGTTGCCACTGTTCTCGTTTTTCGCACAATTTCAACATATCTTTGCTTTGGATTTCCTGTCTGAGGTACGCGCTAATACTATACCACGAGATATGCTCACATTGCATGAGCTCAGTTGTTCCGGATTGCGAAATTTTCTCGTGAACCGAAAAACGATTGAAAAAATTTCGGTTTCACTCGGGAACGAAATAATAAATAACGTTTCGGTTACGTTTTCGTTCCGGTCAAAAATATCGTTTTTTTCGTTTTTCGTTTTCGGTTTTCGTTCCGTTCCGACACTCTGCTTCTAACAGAGACATCCCCCCCCCCCCCTCCCTGCCACTGAAAAGGCACGCTCGCTCGGAACAGAAGTGGCTCGTATAGGGAGGTACATGGGGCAAAGCTTTGCCAGACTGGGGTATCTGAAGGTGCCTACAGTCCGCCACCAGTCACATGGGTCACTGTCTTTCTTCAGAAGTGGTCCCGCATAGTGCACGAGTCGTAGTGCGGCACGTTACGGCCGCATAATATTGAAAATGTACGGTTACATGATCGCCAACAGCGCTGCACGTCGGAGATGCACCAGCAATAAATCAGACGAATTGGGGCGCTCGTCGCAGGCAGATATCGTGCCTCCGTGTACTTACTATGTGTATCGCTCCTCTCGGCAACGTTTTTAGCTATACGAACGCAGCAGAAATGTGGAAGACGAGTTATTTTATGCATGATAATCGAATTGCATATTCGAATTTTTCGAATATTCGAAGTTATCGAATGTTCCAACCTTTTCGAATACACGATTTTCGAATCGAATACGAATATTTCGAATGTTATATTCGACGAATATTCGAAACTTTCGAATATTCGCACACCCCTAATTGATGTTTGTCATCACCCGTTTGCCGACGTGCCGGGCCTAGTCCTGAAAGCCGCCTTTTGGCTTTCACCGGCCTGTTATCTATGACGTATTACTCAAGACGACAATTATTATTATTATTATTATTATTATTATTATTATTATTATTATTATTATTATTATTATTATTATTATTATTATTATTATTATTCATTGTGTTTTCCCTGTCCCCTTAAAATATGCCCATATGGGAGGGACTGTTGGGTGTGGTTACGGAAAATATCAACTTCTTCAACGCATGCAAATTAGTTTAAGACGTTCGTATTCGAGAAATTCGAGGGAAATTTTGAGGCACAGTCTCTTTATTCGCTGTCTGCCAAAGTCGTCGGGCTGGCAGAAGAACTCTTGATGCGAGGCTCTTGAATGATACCACGGCGTGGAACAGCGGACGACGCGACGGCTGGCATTCACATCCTTGATGACTAATGGCATCTTCGACAAGTCACCCCGGTGCACACCGATGCGATTTGTTGACGATGCCGTTAGAAACTGATGACGGCGCGGATGCTGGAAGAGAATTTTAAACGGGTCATTACAAAATACCCGCACAGTTCTGCGATGCCAATTCTTGACATACCAGCATTCCCATAGGCTTTTACGAACTTTTACCTCCCGAAGTGAAGTAACACCATAGGCTATACACAATCAGCTGGGGTAGATGACATTGGATTAATCTTGAGCTCCTGAGGATCTCCAGTGTGCATCTACACGATGGGCGGAGAGTAACTCTCTATAAAGAATTGCCTATAGCTTTTATAATACTTAGCCAGTTTTAATTAAACAAGAAGTACTTTGTTCCTTGCAGTCGGAGAATTGTTATGCGTTGCGAAAATTCCACGTAAGCACCGCCATTATTCGCTAATCTTTGTTTTTTGTAAACGACTGGAGGCGTTTGCGACAGACTTCTGCTAATATTATTAGCAAGTTTGCAAAAACTTGCAAAAATCACTCCTCGAATTCTTCAAGAGTTTTTCGTGTTCCACTTATTCCCTCACAACCACAAGAGGAACAATCATCTCTGGGCGTCAGGCCTCCTTAAAGGCCATTTTAGGGGGCCACGACGTCCCGACCAACGTCCTGGAGAATGTTTCCCGAGTAACGTATGCCCCACAACTTTTGTTGAGGTCGTCACTGATACTTCCAATGGCATAATTGAGATATGTAATAAATTTCCCGATGGTGAGGAGCAAAATACTTGTTGTTTCATTAGAATGTATTAAGTACTATAAGAGCTATATAAACGATTCTTAATGGGGAGTTACGTCTCGCCCACGCTGTATATATATATATATATATATATATATATATATATATATATATATATATATATATATATATATATATATATATATAGTCTAACCCGTCGGAGCTGCACTCGACCGTCGCAAACATGAATCTGGATATCGTGTTCAGCCGAATAGTGTCATTCGTTTTATCGCGAGTATGATTTTCTACGATAATGACGTCGCGGGGAAATTTTTTCCAACTAAGTTCATAGAGTCACTTTGTCCGATAGAAAATCGTGATAACTAAAGCAAAAAAAAAAAGAGTGGGTGGGGGTGGACGAAAGAAGCTGCTGTCGGACCTGACACCTGTGCTGACCGACGACTTATGCAAGAAACACGGCCAGCGGTCGATGGCATGCGGTTTTTGTACCGCATTCGTGTCGCGCGTTTGCCACGTGCTCGGAGGTGGTATACGTTGTCACTGCGAGGCACGCATTCGCGAACGTTGGGATCACAAGGTTCGGTTTTAGGCAAGTTAGACGACAGGGAAGAGGCGCTCCTGTCGTCTAACTTTCCTGTCGCACCTCTCCCCTGTCGCGCCGCTTTCCTGTCGTCTAACTCGCCTAGCTTTGTTACTTGGCGCTAAAAGCGGACCTTGCAATAGAGTACCAACTAGTCTTGTTTTCTCTCTCACGACCGTTTAGGTCATTAAGACGCTGGTCACTAAGAGCGCCAACAGAGTTAATTCCAAGAGAAGGCAAGCGCGCGGGTGGGATGCAGGTGGTTAGGGGGGCAGATTAGATTACGACGTTTGCGGAGATAACGTGACCGCGGCAAGCCCAGGAACAAGGGTTAATTGGCGAAACATGAGAGAGGCGTTCGCCCCGCAAAAGGCGCAATCAGGCTCATGACGATGAACTTCTGATGGCGGTGTGCACAGCGCAGTGTCGACTTGGGACCCAAGTAAATGACAGAAGAGAATTAATTCGGCGTTAATTTTACTCTTCTCTGACTCTTCCTTCCTTCCTAAACCGATTTTGCGCCGTCCATCACCATAGCTTACTACAACCAACTCGCCCTTCTGTGTTCGAGCGTCGTCTACTATATACCTCGGCTGTCGAGTGCGCTTCCTGCAGCCTCCGCCCTATATATGGTGTACATCTCTATAGGTGGAGCTTTAAATGAAGCGCTGTGTGTGCACTCACCAAAGACCTCCCTGCATGAGCGCGAAGGCGTCGTTGATTCTCTCCAGGTGCAGCCTGTGCGTTATGAGCTCGTCCAGCTTCAACTTCTTGTTCATGTAGAGGTCCACGAGCTGAGGCACCTGGTCAACACTCTTCCAACCTGCGTCGTGATGATGCGCGCACATGCGCGGAACACAGCATTATGTGCATTTTCCGCTACCGTATGGGCGGTATTAGTTTGAATATTGTGCGCGGTTTCAGAACAAAGTATAGTGAGATACTCATGTTTATTTCACCCATGATGTTTTCTCTTTGTATCTTCGTATAGCATGAACTGACTCTAATTTCAGTCGTAACAGTTTTGAGGTGTACGAAATTACATGACCCCCCCCCCCCCCCTTCCCTCCTTATTGGGACATCAGGGTCTTTGTGAAGGGCGTTTCCTTAGACAACAGACTTTTGATAAAAGTGCTATCACAGCCAGGCGTACGTCGCCATCACGCTCGCGCGCACGCATGAAAATCATATACGCATGTAAAAAAACTGTTTATTCGTGAACGTTTGTTTCCATCTGAGACCGAGCTTTATCAAGACTAGATAAAGATCGGTCTCCGATCGAAACGTTAAAGAATAAGCAGTTTTTTAGAAGCGTATATCCTCTTCCTATTTTTTGTCTTACGGCAACCGAAGACAGCATTTTTCATTATATATATAATATATATATATATATATATATATATATATATATATATATATATATTTCCCTGAACGTACACATTTCTAGTTGAAGAATTCGTCCTGGTCCGGGGATCGAAACCGGGACCAACGCCCAATGTTTGGTGCGGGAATTTCATGGGCGTCGCCACCCGCATTTTCTTTTTGCGCGTTTTTTCCCTTACCAAGCGTCTTCTCGCAGCAAGTGTAGTGATTTTGGGATTGTGAAAGAGTAATTTACTAATAGAGAAAAATCGCTTTCTCTTTAGCGTCCACTTAAAAGCCCCAAGATGGGGGCACTTAGACGCATAATGGTAACGCATGAGTCATTGTTGCTTACGGAGAGTAATTTCAACGTCAACGATATTGCAGAATTTTCACCGAGGCGCATTTCGTCAACGAATAAGGAACGCATTCTTGGCTGTTTGGAAGCAAAAGCCCAGGCTGTTCTCGTCGCCTGGTGTTTCAGGCACATCCTGCGTATTTATAGCCGGCGCATCTGAAGGAGGCAGCGCAAGCACGGTCGTTTTCTGCGCGCCTCTCGTTTGTCGCTAACCACTGTTCACGTGCAATGACTGCTTGCACCGAAATGGCACGCGTTACGACGCACGTAACTGCGCCACTTGCGGCGTTAATTCGCTGTGCCGATCACCAACCTCCGAAGACGCATCCTCGCCAAGTCCTGCCGGCGGTGAGCTGCGAGGGCAGCGTGGTGAGCAACTTGTCTGTGGGCGCGGCGCCAAGGATGACGGACTCTCCCCAGCCAGCGTGACACGCCTCCAGGGCCTCCCTCTGCAGCCAAGGGTGTTGAAAGAAAATAACGAGGTCAACGACGCCGTATAATTTATATAACCAATTACCGTTACGACATTGGTGACTTCGGCGTCTATGGTTTTGCCAGAATGGATGCCAACTCATGGCTATATAGAAAATAAGGTCATTTGTTTCGAAGCTCATTCATAGCTACACCTTGCTCAAGCGACGCTATTGGACGCGTGTATGCACATGTATGCATGTATCTCTCTCTCTCTCTCTCTCATATATATATATATATATATATATATATATATATATATATATATATATATATGTATATGATTGAAGAGAAGGACAAGGACTCTCGTAAGAAATGTCATTTTATTAACGAAGGCCATGGCCCATCAGCCATAGGCGTATCTACCGGGGGGGCAAGGGGGGCGGTAGCCCCCCCACTGAGAAATGTTAGGGGGGCGGAGCCCCCCCCACTTTCGACAGTCGTTATTGTCGGCTGCAGACTGGGAAACTAACAAGTCAGGCAAAGTTTTACTTGAACGCAGCAATAACATAATTATGTAATAAAATTTGCCTTATGATTCTGCTGTGACGACTGTCCTCCATTTGTCATGAGCACGCACTGTAGGCTCTCTGCGGTGCGGGCTGCCTATTCCACGCTTTCGCGCCTTGCGCTAGAGCATTGCAGAGGAGGCTATCGATCAGCAGGGGCTCTATAACATTACAGCAATCTGTCATGAATTTATTTTGTCCTACCTGGCCTGAAATTTAAGTAATCGGCGACGCAAAATACGGGCGGGAACCAGTAAACGTTTTATAGCCCGATCAAACGATCTCCTTTTTCAGGAAATTTAGTTTCTTTCTTTGTAAACGAATAGCATCGCCACTGCTCCATATCCAAGCTGCTGTGAGTTGATGAGTGTGCAGAAATGTCGAGTATTTTAGTTGTGCCTAGCCAGGGGAGCCAAAAAGAGATTCCCATTTTAGTCTCCTGTTAGCCTGCTTCATTTTGCTTATCATATGGTAGCCTGCAGCGATCGTGGCAGCTTGTAACAAGGCAGTGGACTCGAGCACATTGTAGAAGACCAGCTTTCAAGTTTGCCCCGTTACTTGATCTACCTCACCAGGGAGATGATCAGCGTCCACGGTTTCCTGGCTAAGAAGGCTGCACACCTGCAAAGGATTGCGTCCGTTCATAATGATGTTTATTTCTCTCTCGACGTCTCTGTCAGCAACGATGGGTTCACAGAGTTCTACACGCGTAAAAACAGCTCAATATCGTAATAGTAAAACTTGAGTATCTATTAAACACATAAGAATCCATCTCGCCCGCTGCTATAAGCAGCCTCTGCCAATTTGATTGGCGGGCAGCCTTCATAAATTACGTTCAGAGAGAGACACTGTCTGGCTATTCTGAAAACAATGAGTTATTGTTCAGCACAGTAATGTGCTGCTTATATTGTGCACACTTCATTTTAAAGCCGCGAGTCATCGCAGACTTGTGACGTCGCGTAACAATTGGAGGCGATTTTTATGGCATATTGAACATTTTTGACGAATAGCGAAGAACCAATGACGAACAATACACCGTTTGAAAATAGTTCATTATATTTTTTTACGCAGTCATGCGTAAGTGGTAGTTACGCGGTGGATCACTTACGCGTCATTTGTTGCGTCGTTTTACGAGCATGTGCTGTGAACATGACCCAGAAAACTTGGACCAATCATTAACAGCTAACGACCTATACCGACGAAAACAAATGCGGTGTAGTTTAACGTTATAATCGCCCACATTTTTTTCAAAGAAAATTTTATGTTACGCAGTTTCATCATCATCATCATCATCATCATCAGCCTGTCTATGCCCACTGCAGGGCAAAGGCCTCTCCCATGTTCCGCCAATCAACCCGGTCCTGTGCTTTCTGCTGCCACGTAATACCTGCAAACTTCATAATCTCATCTACCCACCTAATTTTCTGTCTCCCCCTCACGCGTTTGCCATCTCTTGGAATCCAGTCAGTTACCCCTTAATGACCACCGGTTATCCTGCCGACGTGCTACGTGCCCGGCCCATATCCATTTTATACGCAGTTTATGTAGGCTAGAACCGGAGGGGAGGAGTTAAGGGTCACTTCACCGCTTTTCGGTCCACCCCCATCCAAGCTGGGAAAAGTAGGAGAGAAAGAAACGACACCTAGTGTATAAATTCATAGTCATTTTTAATCTTATAACTATACACAACCAGCTAACTGTGGTTTCCTTAATTGAACTTGGTCTTCTTCTTAAAAAAGACTTTATATTAGAGGGCTCTAACAGTAAAGGAATTGGCCCTCGGCTTATCCTTAAGACTTCTGCGAAGTACCTTGCTTTGTCAGCCACATGTTTTGTTTAATAAGTGAGAACTTAAGGTACTAGAGTAATAGCAGGTTCTTCATACTCATCGTATCTACAACGCCAAACTGAGACTGGGAAGTTTGCTTCAGCAATGCTCAGATGATCAGGTTAGATTTGGGTGTACTTTTTAACTTAAAAAGTACACCCAAATCAGCACTGTTTAATAACATTTCGGAAATATTACCGTGAAGTGACTTCACGGTAATATTTCCAAAATGTTATTAAACAGTGCTGTGTTGCCGCGGTATAGGACGGCCCAGCCTGCACAAGCTGTTTGTGCA